>NC_069009.1:7905209-7911052 GCF_001194135.2 Octopus bimaculoides
ATGATGATGATGATGATACAGGCTTCTTTCAGTTTCTGACTATCAAATCCACTCCTAAGGTGGCCCAAGGCTATAGTAGAAGACACTTGCTGAAGGTGCCACAGAGTAGAACTGAACCCAGAACCATGTGGTTAGGAAGCAAGCTTCTTATCACACAATCATGCCTGCACCTTATGGGATATCAAATAATGATGATGATGTATATATATATTTATAAAAAGACATATATTTACAGAGAGAGAGAGAGAGAGAAAGAGAGAGAGAGAGAGTGAGAAGGTGTAATCTGACTGTGGAAGACTTCTGCTTAATGTGGGCAAAATAATACAAAAGTAGCAAATATAAAAACGATGTTGGTGGGGTGGGTGGGTATAATAATAGAGGGAGTAGCAGTTGGGGGTAGCAGTGGTGGGGTTAGCTGTAGGAGTGAGGGTAGGTTGTTTAAATATATTTATATCACTTTCATATAAATACTTCTATAGCTATTTAGGTATATGTATGTATGCATCTATCTATGTGTGTGTGTTATGTATATGTGTATATGTGTGTGCGTGTATGTGTGACTGTCTGTGTGCATATAAATATGTATACTTATCTAAATATTTATATAAAGTGTGTGAGTATATATATATATATATATCTATGTATATACATATACATAATATATGTATATATATTTATGCATGTATATTTGTACAAACATACATACATACGCGCACACACACATACACATATAAATAGCTATAGATATATATACACACACATTTATAAATGTGTGTGTGAGAGTATGTATATGTACATATACATATATTCATACATATGCTCATTTATTTGTACATATATATATACACACATACACACACACACATTGAGAGAGAACAAGAATTAAATAAGTAAATATTGATATAGATATATATATATAAACATACATTTGTGTGTGTGTGTGATACTGTATTTAGCATGAATGGCATTTGCTGAGGTATGTTTTTTCAAAAACCATTCAAAAACATTGTATCAGACTGCTGATGTCATTTGGAAGTTGGTATGTATTTACACACAAAGTCTACGGGGGTAGGATTTTGTTCTCCAAGACAAAATCCTGCAGTAAATACCATTCAAATTCCAGTGGGCAGAAACGTATTAAAAATAAATGTACATGAGCATGGCTGTGTGGTAAGAGGCTTACTTTACAACCACATGGTTCTGGGTTCAGTCCTACTGCATGGCACCTTAGGCAAGTGTCTTCCATTGTAACCTGGGGCTGATGAAAGCCTATATACAGGGTGTCCCGAAATTAAGGTAACTGAAGTTTCAGGCTTTAATAACTATCGATAAATGTGATAAGATAGGAAAATTATACATCATTCTAAAAGTTTAGTGAGTCTTTTTTTTTGTTTCAGACTAAATAAATTTAGATAATGGCTACAGACCGAAATACCATCATAACCCTCTACAAAGGAGGTGAAAGTAATACAGTTATAGCAAAGATAAACTTAAAATTAACCGAACAGTCTGGAAAGTTGTCAAGAAATTTCAAGAGACTGGTTCCACCCCCAATTGACCTGGACATAACTGGAAAAGAAGTGTGTGGGTCCCTCAGCTTATCAAAAGTACCAGAGAAAAAATACTATGAAATACTCATTCTTCTCTCAGAAAACTGGCTGCCACAGCAAAAATAAGCTAAACATCAATGTATCAAGTGCTGAAGGAGAATCTCAGGACCCACTCCTACAAGATGACCTACCATCATGGGCTCACACAAGTTTATAAGGCCATGAGACTGGAGAGAAGTCATTTTATCCTGTGTCAGATTGCTGAAGGCATGCTCCCCAACCTGGTTTTCACTGATGAAAAGAAATTTTTCATAGAACAAACAGTAAACCACCAGAATGATCGATTTTGGAGTGTATCTGGCTCCATCGAGTGTTGAGTCAGAAATCAACATCAAAATCCAGTCAATTATGGTTTGGGCAGCTGTGACAGCCACTGGAAGGACTCACCTTGTTTTTCTACCCTCAGGTGATAAAATTAACATCCAGCAATACATTAGCAACATTCTGGAAGCTGAACTGCTTCCATGGCTGAATGAACACTTTCCAGGTGCACCTTGAAGCCTCCAATAAGGACTCAACACCATCCCACAGCTCCAGACTGACACAACACTGGATTTACAAAAACATTCCATCATTCAAAGGCAAAGATGTATGGCCCTGATCTCAACCCATTGGATTTTTCTGTTTGGTCAGTTTTGGCGGTGAAGGTTTTGAGCACTTCTCATTGTTTTTCTCAACTGCATCAGGGCATGGCCACTGCCTGGTACTGCATCAAGGCATTTATTATTATTGTTGTTGTCATTATTATTACAAGGTGGTAAATTGGCAGAATCGTTAGTACACCAAGCAAAATGCTTAGCAGCATTTCGCCCATTATTATGAGTTCAAATTCTGCTGAGGTTGACTTTGCCTTTCACCCTTTCAGGATCAATAAAATAGGTACCTGTTGCACACTGGGGTCAATTTAATCAACTTGGCCACTTCCCTAAAACTGCTGGCCTTGTGCCAAATTGGAAACTAAGGCAAATGCCTTATGGCTGCCATCATTTGTCTGTCTGTATGTGTGTGAGTGTGTGTTCTTTTGCTCTTTTATTCTTTTACTTGTTCCAATCATTTGACTGTGGCCATGCTGGAGCACTGCCTTTACGGATCTTTTAGTCCTACCCAGGACTAATTCTTTGTAAGCCTAGTACTTATTCTATCAGTCTCTTTTTTGCTGAACTGCTAAGTTATGGGGGACATAAACCCACCAGTATCGGTGGTCAAGTTATGCATACATTCACAAATGGCTGACTGAATGCACAATGAGTCATCAAGGTCACACATGGGTACACTCACTGCACCTGTTGCACTGCTGTCTATAGACTCCAGATCCAAACAAATTGCTGGTTCTGAGTTAGGTGAAGGATAAACAATAACAGATAGATTGGGGTTCAGAGAATCTCTGACCAAATTTGGGTCAGTTGAGTCACTTGGAACTATGTACTTGTCCTTGGCAACTTTTGATTGTTAATTCTTACTTGTATTCACCTGATGAAAATTGTTTTTCATCCATGATGTAACACTTCTGTTCATTAATAGAAAACATGCCCGAAACAGCTGTAGAGAATCACAATCCATCTGTTGCTATTGCATAGAGAGAGGGGGAAGAGAAAGAGAGATAGAAGATGGTGGTGAAGGTGCCCCAGGGTATACCCTCAAGGTACAGAGAGATGAATGTGAGCAGGGTAAAACCCTTCTCGAGTCAAACCAACTCACAAGAGCCAGTCTCCCAGTTTCCATGGTATATAAATTCCCCACTTGGATGGGACCCCAGTCTGTTGCAGGATTACTCATTTTTGTCATAAAATGAAGTGTTTTGCTTAAGAACACAACACACTGCCTGGTCCAGGAATTGAAACCACAATCTTACAATCATGAGTCCAACACACTAAACACTAAGCGATGCACCTCCATTATGTAAGCAGAGTAGTACAGAAGATTTGACAGTATGAGAGAACAGTTAATGGGAGTGTGAAAGAAGAGTAGAAGATGGATGGGAGAGCAAGGAGAATGTAGTGAGTGGTGAATAGGGGGGGGGGCAGGATAGCAATGATACAGGGGGGGGACAGAGGGGAGAGGAAGAGATGACAAAGTGTTGTAGGCATGCAGAAGCAGGGAGGAAAGAGTAAAGTGTACACACAGGTGTAGGCATGGCTGTGTGGTAAGAAGCTTGCTTCCCAACCACATGGTCCTGGGTCCAGTCCCACTGCGTGGCACCTTGGGCAAGTGTCTTCTACTATAGCCTCAAGCCTACCATAGCCTTGTAAGCAGAAATGGTAGATGGAAACTGCCAGCTAACCACCTTAGGGAATGCTTGTTATTGTTTGGATTGACTACGTGTGTGGGTGTGTGTGTATGTCTTTGTATATATTATTGCATGTGTGTGTGTCTTTGTGTCGCTAGTACCCTAATACTTACAGGTATAAACCTGAACTTGTAATCTGGGTAGAAAATAATTTGTTGTATTTTTTTTATCTACATTTCTATGATGGAGCTTTGAATGTTTGTTAGAAACCAAATATTTCCTTATTGGAAGAAATCTAATCTTTCTAAAGAAAGAGGAAACGACGACAGAAAGTCATTGTTACACACTCAGCTGATGTCATCTGTGTTTCTTTGGAAGAGCCTCGTTTCTGAGTTAGAAACCAGCTCCCTCTCTTCATCGGTTAAACATTTGAAAAATAAAACCAAAAGCACATACATATATATACACACATATACACATACATATATATACACACACGTATACACATACTTACATATGTACATATATAGATGCACAGATCTATATACATACACATACACATTAACTGTACATATTTACTCAAACATGCATACACACACATGTACATACATACATACATACATACATACATACATACATACATACATGCATACATGCATACAGACATTATATACATGTTCTCACACATGCATTTATACATACATTAGGCACACATAATATGCACACAGACAAATTTACATACATACATACACAAGTAATTCATGCACCTACACACACACATTTCTGCATACATCCATTATACATACATAAACATATGTATATAACTCAATTATATTGTTGGTGTTGTTAACAATGTAAAGCACGGCAACAAGGGGATTGATGAGGAAAAATGTTGTGTAGGTGGGGAACACTGGTACACCTACACTCACACACACACATATGCACACACTATATGCATATGTGTGTGTGTGTGTGTGTGTGTGTGTGTATGTGTGTGATTGAGTATATGTCAATATATAGACACAAAGACACTGTGTATGTCTGTGTTTGTGTGTGTGTGTGTATATATATATATATATACTCACACACACATATACATGTATATATAAACACACACACACACATATATATATTCACATGTGTATATATATATATATATATATATATATATATATATATATATATATATATATATATATATATATATATATGTACATGTATAGACATATGTATGTATGTACATATAAATATATTACATATATGTATATATATAGATACATATATATATGCATACACATCATCTACATATACACATACACCTTTACATACATGTGTATGTACATTTGTATCTATGGCTGTGCATGTATGTGTGTGTATAGTTATATGCACACACACACACACACACACAAACTTATATACATATATATTTATACATATATACAGTTACACATACACGCACACACATACATGCAGCAATACATACAGATATATTTACATAGTTATACATAAATACATACAGACTTTAGCACAGAAAATGACACAGGCAGGCAAAAAATGCACAAATACACCCACACATATACATTTAAATTGGCACACATACACACACCACCACCAACTCATACATACATACATGCATGCATGCATACATACACATCCATCTATCTCTCTCTCTAGACAAATGAGGTATATATATTTCTGTGTGTGTATGTATATAATGTATATATATATATATATAGTGGTGGTGGTTGTCCACCACAACCACAACCACCACCGCTACAACCACCACCACCACAACCACAACCACCACCGCTACAACCACCACCACTACAACCACCACAACCACAACTGCTACAACCACCACTACCACTACTACAACTAGCATTGTCACCTCAACCACCACTACAACCACCACCACAACCACCATCACCATAACTACCACCACTACAACCACCACCACAACCACCATCACCACCACACACCACCACCACAACCACCACAACCACAAC
>NC_069009.1:7912539-7913143 GCF_001194135.2 Octopus bimaculoides
AACTAGCATTGTCACCTCAACCACCACTGCTACCATCACCACTACCACCACCACAATAGCCACCATCACCACTACAACCACCACCACAACCACCATCACCATAACCACCACCACTACAACCACCACCACAACCACCATCACCATAACCACAAACACTACCACTATGATCACAACCATCACCACCACCAATGCCACCACAGTTAATACCACTATCCACCTCCACCCCAGCACTTCCACCATGACCACCACTACTGTAATAACCTCTCCAATAACTTCCACCACCAGTATAACTGCCACTACCACCATAACTATCACCACCACCACCATCTCAACAATATTCTACAACAAAGTTACATGGCCCTCCTAGTAATGGTAACAGAATTAACCTCAAATTACAAGTCACATTAGATAATGTAATCCAAAGTACATTATGCCATAGGATGCCAATGCAACCATGAGCTCTATAGTTCAGTGAGTGATCTTCTACATGGTCGCTAGAAATAGCAGCCAAAGCTTCCACAAATAGCACCATGAGGATAATGGATAAAGATCTTCCTGAGTCATATAGACTCAAAAGGCCAGTTTTCTGGATCCCCCCCCCCCC
>NC_069009.1:7913153-7914466 GCF_001194135.2 Octopus bimaculoides
CCCCACACACACACACTGGACGGGATACTGATCCATCTTAGGAACACTCATTTTTGCCAGCCCAGTGAACTGGAGTAATGTGAAACAAAATGATTTTGCTAAAGATTGTAACACACTGCCTAGTTCAAGAATTGAAACCACAATCATGAGTCTGACACTCTAAACAGTAAACCACATGCCTCTTCTAATAACACCATAAATACTATTTTAAAAGGACAGAGCCCCAGCATGGCTGCAGTCTAATGGCTGAAGCAAGTATAAAATATATCTTATACATGCATGGCTGTGTGGTAAGAAGCTTGCTTCCCAACCACATGGTTCTGGGTTCAGTCCCACTGTGTGGCACCTTGGGCAAGTGTCTTCTACTACAGTCTCAGGCCGACCAAAGCCTTGTGAGCAGATTTGGTAGATGGAAACTGAAAGAAGCCTAGCATATATATATGTGTGTGTGTGTGTGTGTGTGTTTGTTCCCCCGTCATCAGTTGACAACCAGTTTCGGTGTGTTTACATACCCGTAACTTAGTGGTTCAGCAAAAGAGACCAATAGAATAAGTACTAGGGTTAAAAAAAATAACTCTTGGGATCAACTTCTTCTACTAAAACCCCTTTAAGGTGGTGCTCCAGCATGACCACAGTCAAATAACTGAAACAAGTAAAAGAATAAAAGAATATATATATGAATATCAATATTTATATATCTTTCATTGTTGTATTTTGGGAAGATCTCTTTTTTTTTTGCCAAATAAACACACACACTGGGATATATTCATTCTTCACTCGTTTATTACTCTTCTTATTTTAACTCATGTTTATTGTCGAGACATCTTTCATCACACACCACCAACCTCTTCAGCAACACTTTCTGTCCTTGCGTATATATCTTTTACCTTTTACTTATTTCAGTCATTTGACTGTGGCCATGCTGGTGTACTATCTGGAAGAATTTAGTGGAACAAATTCACCCCAGTTCTTTTTTTTTTTTTTGTTATAGTCTTGTTCTATCAGTCTCTTTTGCCAAATCACTAAGTTACTGAGATGTAAACAAACCACCATCAGTAGTCAGTCAGTGATGGGGGACAAACACAGGCACAAAAACACACACACAGAGGCTTCTTTCAGTTTCTGTTTACCAATCCACTCACAAGGCTTTGCTTAACCTGATGCTATAGTAAAAACACTTTCCCAAGGTGTCACACAGTGGGACTGAACCTGAAACCATGTGGTTGGGAAGGAAAGTTCTTAAAACACAGCCACACCTCTCTCTCTCTCTCTCTCTATATATATATATATATATATATATATATATATATATA
>NC_069009.1:7915503-7916508 GCF_001194135.2 Octopus bimaculoides
TGTGTGTGTGTGTGTGTGTGTGTGTGTGTGTGTGTGTGTGTGTGTGTGTGTGTTATATTTACATATGGGGTGCAGAAGCTATTTGAGAACAACATTTTTATTGGAGGGAAACAAAAATATTTATTAGAAAAGTCAATATATTTTTGAAACAATTTGGTACTCATATTCTCACCATATTCTTAGAAACACCTGGGAAAAGGCTATTCAATAAAACCACCACCAACTTCACTAGCTGCCTTGAAATGGCTTCTGAAATGGCTAAATGTGTTGAGCAGGTAATCTTTATTCATGGTTGGCCTTAAAATCCCCAATAGCACACATCAGTACCCTGGTATTGTGGGCTTGCTTGTTGGTTTCCCTTCTTAATGAATCCCCAGATGTAGTAGTTGAGTGGGGTTAATTAAAGAGAGCTAACTGGTCGAATGTTAGAGGTAACATGATCAGGAACATTTCCGGCTGTACACTCCCAAGTCATGAGAGCAGAGTCTTGCTAAAACAGCCTTCCCAGAGTAAATCTCTTGATTCAGGGTTTGACAACTGTCACCGTTGTATTAATGCAGGCTGCCACATTGACCCTAAAACCTTGCAGGGAAAAAGTGAAGAGGCATGACATGTAGCCTTCATTGCACATAACCCACAAGACCATCACAAACAATGGGGAACTTGGTGTGCATAACAATGGAGATTTCAGTGGAGCTAGAACACAACCACCTGCCATTCTTCTTGTTCACTTCTTGATTTTGGACAAAGTTCTCATTTGAGAAGAACCAGCGCATTTCAGCTTCCTCACGGTGCTTCAACCACATCACCCGGTTCTTCAGAGTCCTCTCAGACATGAACTGCCCTCTTCTCACAACACAAAATTTGTACTTGTTATATTTGTGCACCACTGACCTAATTGTTGACACATAGAGAGGATTGGCAATGGCCCTCATTGACTTGCTGGGATTCTTGTTGATGATGCCCTGGATTTGCCAGGCTGACTTGACTTCCCCAACACTGTCT
>NC_069009.1:7918442-7923789 GCF_001194135.2 Octopus bimaculoides
ACGCATAAATTTTTATACGCATTTATATTCACATGTATATTTATCTACATTCATATTTTTATACATATTATATTTATATTTCGTATATTTATATTTTAAATTTTAAATTTATTATATTACCATGTCATATTGGATATATATCTTTCGAAATATTAAATATTGATTTCCTGAGAATATTATTGATAAGTTTATGAATTTATTAATAATATAAAAACACATATATATACATTTATTTGCTCAAAATAATAGAGCACTCAATATAAGTTCAGTTACATATTCTTTTAGAATATTACTTATAAAAGTTATATATATATATATGTATGTATGTATGTATGTATGTATGTATACACGCACACAAAACGGGCTTCTTTCAGTCTCCCTCTACCGAATCCACACACAAGGCTTTGGTTGACCCAAGGCACTTGCCCAAGGTAGATGACACTTACCCAAGGTGCCACACAGTGGGACTTAACCTGGAACCATGCAGTTGGGAAGCAAGCTTAACACACAGCTATACCTGCACTTATGTAAGTTTGTATGTGTGTGTTTGTGTGTGTGTTTGTGTGTGGGGGGGATGAGAAGCTGAAAACAATCCACAATCACCAGGACAATGCAATACCACACACGGCTTTGGCAACAAATTGAGCAACTGGCAATGTAGACTGGTCAGTGGTCTCCCTTCCACCATGCCCACCACCACTGCTGTCATCACCAATACCAATATTGGTCAATATTAGAATAAATTGAAGGGTTGCATAGATTTAATAATTAATGAAGGAAGATAATTTTATAGATAATTAATGTAAGATAGAGGACAAGAGCAGGTTTGTTTATGAAGAGGAGATGCATGGCCATCCAGCATTATAAATGGGTGGAACTAGGAAGAGAGTTAAAGGTAGTAGTGACTGAATGAAGCCAACATGTGTGTGCATTTGTGTGTGTGTGTATATAGTAAAAGCACCCACTACACTCTCGGAGTGGCTGGCGTTAGGAAGGGCATCCAGCTGTAGAAGCTCTGCCAAATCAGATTGGAGCCTGGTGTAGCCATCTGGTTTCACCAGTCCTCAGTCAAATCGTCCAACCCATGCTAGCATGGAAAGCGGACGTTAAACGATGATGATGATGATGATGATGATATATATCAGTTTTCGGTAAAACATAAATCCGAAAAAGAAGCACACTCTAAGTTATAGAGCAGTATATCATATAGATAAAGTTAGGTTGGTTTATGGGATTACCCTGGGTTTCACATCCATAAAGCCCTTAGCTTTACAGCTTATCGTCAGATCCCAAACCTGTTGGCTTATGGCATCTCTAGCAAGTCGCTTCTCTAGCAAGTCGCCTCTCTAGCAAGTCGCCTCTCTAGAAAATGGAGGAGGAAAAAACTTTGTTACTTTATGTCAACAGCAAGGGATTGTCTCCGTTTGGCTGTCAATCATAAATGACCCTGTTATCGTGTGAGTCGCAGTAGGCCGGTAGGAATTTCCTGAAGTGCAAGGGACCTACATGATAACAGGGTCATTTATGATTGACAGGAGAGCTAAAGAGAAACAATCCCTTGTTGTTGACAGAGTAACGAAGTGTTTTCGTCCTCCATTTTCTAGAGAGGCCATAAGCCAACAGGTTTGGGATTGATGATATACTGTAAAGCTAAGTGCTTTATGGACATGAAACCCAGGGTAATTCCATAAACCAGCCATATCTAACTTTATATACACACACATAAATACATATATTTATGTATGTTGGGGTGTGTTCTGTTAAGAACATATAAGAGTACAAATAGAGCTTGTTCACCCTTAGAATTCCCAAAAAGCCAGTAGTATTCTTATGGTATGCTACCAATTCTAGTCTTAGGTATTCCTTGTGTGTGAAAATAAAAAGTAAAAGAGTCAAAAGGAAGAGTAAATGCGGTTAGGCAGCTTTTTAATCGCTACAATTGTTCCGATACATACAGATCCTCGTATATACAGGATTTAGAGTTTAAATTAAATTATTTAACGATTTACCTGTATAAGGAGATCTATATGTATCTCCTCAGGCGATACTCAGTTGCTGTCTCCGGAAGCAAAATTTAGATTTCCATACTGCAACATCCATGGCTTCTCTTTTGAAACTAACAAACGCTGACGGTCTCAATTCACTCGGTATGAGTGTTTTCTCACGTTCGACATGAGCTGCAATGTGCACGTTGCCTGTTTACTTATTCAGTTTCAACATGACGGCTGCACATGCCAAACTGTACCATTACACAGAATACATTCAGCCATTAGCTCATACTTATACAATCACTTACACACCGATATACCATACATCACTGAGTGTTTCCATACATATACACATACACACAGATACACTCACACACAGTCTGTTTCTTAGGTTGGAGTATGCTGCACCACATTCCCATGTGTGCATTAAGGAGTTTTTCCACTCTTTCATGTTTCTGTGGTGCAACTTCTCTCATGCTACTGATGTGTTGTTGCATGGTCTGGACATAGTTCTGTGGGCTGTCTATTGACAGTTTGCCAGACTAGTCCGTAGGGAGGCACACTAATTCCCTGTTCCTAATTCACTGTTTCAGCTTTTGTAGGCCTTTGGCAACAGATGAACTGAGTTGGTGGACCTCTGCTTCGTGTTTTTTAGTCTTTTTGTTGTACCTATCTAAGACGTGTTGGAGTCTATTTCTAGCAAAGATCTTTGCTTCTGTTTCACATCAATTTGGGGTGGGATACATACTCTTTTGGCTGTGGGGTAGATCCTTGTCATGTTAGGGTTATAGAAGACAGAAGGTAGAGTGTTATTATCATTGTGGTTGTTGTTGTTATAGTTGCTGGCATTGTTGTTGCTACTGGTGGTGGTGATGGTAGTGTTTGTGTTGTGCCCATTGTTGTTGTTGTTATTGTAAAGACATGAACATGACATACATAGGGGAGACATCTAGGAGCATTGCGGAAAGACTAAATGAACATTTGAGACATAACGACAAAAAACAGTCCTCCATATTCTACCAACATGCACAGGGTCCAACATGGAGGCAACCTGAGTCAACTTGACATCCGCATTTTATCCAAACACTGAAAGGACCCAACCCTCAGACAAATACAGGAGTACGTCCTCATAAATGAAACATTCCCAGTACAAAATAGGAAATATACGTAGTGGGTAATCATACCCCCATACCCACTGTTTATATATATATATATACAGGTAGAATAGTTAGTGGGTTGTTATGTAGATGCATGTGGGTGTGTGGGTGTATACGCATATGTATATGCACATGTATGTAGGCAAATGGATATGAATGTAAACAGATAGACATACAGACAGAGAGGTACATAGGTAATATGAACAGACAAGCACACATATGCAAATGAAGACTGTAACACATGACCATATACTCACACACACACACACACACTTGACACAAGGACACCTGGAGACACACACATCCACACATATAGAAATACACATCCATATATACAGACACAGTACATAGTCCCAAAAACTGATACATGCAGACATGCACACACAAGGAGACAGAGATGCACACACACACATGCAAACACACACACACACACACATACACATAAAAACACACAAACACAAACACATGAATATGCAGAATACATATATACAAATGTACACATATATACATGTACATACACAGACACATACATGCATACACACATATACATACATGTATGTATGTGCACACATACATACGTGCATACACACACACATACATGCATACACACATACATACATGTATGTATGTGCATACATACATACATCTGTATGCGCACACACACAAACCCACACACATGCTCACAAACAAACCAAAACAGCACAGCTTGGATAACAGAGTCAACAACTATTGAAAAGGTTGCAAGACACAACGAAAATTTTAGAAAACTATATAAGTAAATAAGTAAACGAGTGGAAACTTTACCAGTGAGTGTGTTGATTTATAAAGCACTAAAAGAGAATGAGTCTCCCCAGACACAACAGATTATATATAAATATTTATTGTAAAACAATCTTAAAACTAATTTATCTGAAACTAGTTAATTCAGTTGTTCTTTGGTGCATTGTGAAATATATTCAAGTATATATTTTATTTGGCTGCATGCATATATGTATGTAAATATACAAATACATATGTCTGTGCTTGTGAGTCTATGTGTGTGCACACACACACACACAAGTTTAAATATATACATTCTACGTTAGTAAATTAATTCCACCAAAGAGCAAATACATTATTATTATTACTACTAGCTGACCACATGCTGTCAATAGTGACGGCTAATTGTAGCATTTTATATATAAATAAAGTACAAAATAAGGTACATAATAATCACACATACAAACATTCACATACTTCCCTTGTACACGTACACACATATACTTACACAGAGTTGAAACACTGATTCTTTTTTCATTCCTTCCTTCCTTATTCATCTATCATCCTTTCCTTTCCCTTATTGCTATTACTTTCTCTCACTCCCTCTCAGTCAGGGCTATTATTCTCACTACTCCTCCTTCACTGAATTACTATTTTCTCTCCTCCTCCACGTCCGGCATGATTCTTGACAAATATATATATATATATATATATATATATATATATATATATATATATATATATACAAATATATAAATCACTACACTCATTATTATATTAGGAGATTATTACTAGCAGAAAGACTGCCCTCTGGGCAGTTTTCTGCTAGCTCCTTGATAATATTTTGACATTTGATTCCCAATTCTAACAATTTTTATATTTTACTTCTAGTTATTTCTTTGTATAATAGTGCTCACTTGCTTAGCAAATATTGCTAAAACACAGTCATAATCTTTTTTAAACAAACACCATGGTAGTCCAACAACAGAGGGAGAAACAGTTTGTCAAGTTTTACCTTCCCCTCAAAGCAGCATAAAGATTTCAATTCAGCAGCCCATCTGTAAGCTTCGCAATGTGCATGTGTAAGAGAGAGAACATTGCAAACAATGAATGAAATAAACATGAAATAAAACAAATCGTATGAATAAAAGAGCATTTCTACAGATGTATACACCCCGACTTTGTTGCCTCATAACATCCAGAAAAATGGATACTTTTTAACAAAATTTTCTACTAACACTGCTTAGATGTTGTGGCTGCAGAGTATAATAGGGATTTATGGGAAAGAATTTTTCTGAGTGGGTGGAGAGAGGAGTTTTGGAAAATTCACATGATCTGACTTTTTTCCTTCATAATTTTCAGGGAGATGAATATATTTTAATGAAAATTTATACAAATCTCTTTCAAGCAGCATAGATTACAATTATAAAGAAATTTGTGGAG
>NC_069009.1:7923799-7926557 GCF_001194135.2 Octopus bimaculoides
TTTAGTAAAAAAAATTTTTTTAATATTTAATATTTTCAGAGGGAAAAGTCAGTGATTTAAGGGCGAGTTGGCTGTTGTTTCTAGCATATCCAAAGACAACCTACCTCGTTTCTTTATCACTCTCATATGTATTGATGTTTTTCAATATTTTTTCTCCATAAATACATTTATATGCTATAAAAAAGAAAATTTGAGAAATTATGAATTTTTTGCAACTCCACTCCCTGCCCCCAATTGTTTCTGTTTAGAAATTAAAATATTGAAGAGCCTGAGGAGGTCATTACTGGCATTTATCCACAATGATTTTTAAAAAAATTATGGAGATGTACTTGCATAGCAAGTGACTTGATCTGAGATCATGCGCTGAAGCAAAAACAATTGGAGCATGGAAGATGTTTGTAAAGCATTCAAGAACACACAAAAGCCGTTAGTTTCATGGCACTACTTAAATACAGAGGTCCTGCTTAAATGGAGGTCCCGATGCATCTACATAATAACATGAAGGGGAGGGTTAGTTTTTAGGATTAGTTAGGGTTAGAGTGTCATTACACGTCTATACAGCAGGCATTTAAAATGTTTTGTATGTAATACTTGTATCTAAGTAGTGCCATTAAGGGACCTCTGTATTTAAGTATTACCAGTTTCACTTCAACATTAAAATTTCACCCGCCGAGGTTGACTTTGCTTTTCATCCTTTCAGGGTCGATAAATTAGGTACCAGTTGTATACTGGGTCAATCTAATCGACTAGCCCCCTCCCCAAAAATTTCGGGCCTTGTACCTAGTATAGAAAAGAGCATTAAAATTTCATTTGTGTCAAAATATTTTCGTCACTTTGAAGCTGTGACCTGTTCACTGACAAAACTTCGCAAAAGTGATGCAGCATGAAGAATGTCAGTGAGCACACACACACACACACACACACACACAAAACTCTTCAAGGACTATATTTAGCCCCTTTTTCTTTATCCTATATCTACATTGTAGTTCCTAACATTTCTCCTTCTTCATTTCACCTTTTTCCTCTCTTTCCAAGATATTGATATGTTTTTGTAGTTCATTCATTGACTGCTTTATTCTTCTTTTCCACCAAGGCTCTTTTTTTTTTCTCCATTTCCTCCTTTACAGTTTGGTTCAAAACCTACTTTCTTTCCTATATAGATGATACAAGCTTTTATCAATCTATTCATTCCAGTTATATTATCTGTCTTGATTTCTTTCAGTATTTTATTCACCTGAGAAAATTCCTATCCACTTTCCTGAATCCATTTATTTCTATGTCCAGTGATGCCAGTGATGTCTTTCACCATTCCTCTTTCTTTATCATTCAGTCCTTCTGTATTCTCAAGGTTTAAATCCTTGTAATTCTCCTGGGCACCTTCATTAAATACAGCCTTGTCAACTTTCTCTGTAACCACATCTACTTCGTTCCCTGTGTTTTCGATCGTCACCCAGTTCTTAATCTCATCAAGCTCTAGTGTTGTAAGCCATCCTGTCCTCTCTATTGCCCTTACCTGATCACAGAGTTTCTGCTCTGTAATATCTGAGCCCTGCTTCTCCATCCACATGCCATGCATCTTCTTTTTATGTCCTCTTATGTGCTTCCCTTCATCATCAACAGATCTACTGAAAAAAATAACCCAATCTTTATAATACAGCTGCCAGAACAAAATGGACAAAGAGAATGGATACGCCTGTCATGGAATGTTATTTTTTGAGTAGACCCATTGATAATAAAGGGAATTATTATTATTATTATTATTATTATTATTATTATTATTATTGTTGTTGTTTATTATTACATGGTTAAAAGAAGTTAATTGAAGGTAGAGGAGGAGAGTTAAAAATATAATTTTAGCAGAGGGGTGATGTTCTGATGGTGAGATTAAAGAAAAGCACAGAGAGAGAAAGAGAAAGGGGAGAGAGGTGGTGGCGGTGGTGATTGGATAGTGAAAAGATATATTTTTTTAAAATTTGAACTAGGTTTTTTATATCACCTATCACTTAATGCATGCGCATAAGTGTCATTCCATGAAACAGTTACACTTATTTACATGGCAAGTATATGCATTTTAACTAATGGTTGTCATACCATCATTGTTTAGTGTCTGCCTTCCATGCTGGCATGGGTGGGATGGTTTGACAGGAGCTGGCCAGGCAGAAGCCTGCACCAGACTTCTGTGACTGTTTTGGCAGGATTTTTACAGCTGGATGCCCTTCTGAACATCAACCACTCAACAGAATGGACTTAGTGCTTTTTATGTGGCACAAGCACAGGTGAGGTCAGTTTTGGCAAGGTTTTTACAGCTGGATGCCCTTCCAGACATCAACCACTTTACAGTGTGGACTGGATGCTTTTTAAGTGGCACCTGCACTGACAGGGTCACCAAGTAACCTGCAAGACAAAAATCTTTTTGGAGAAGGTGGTCTTGTGTCAGAGGATGAAAGGTTATGGTGAGACAAAGAGACAGAAACAGGTGTTTTGCTGTAGAGGAGGTACAAGGTTACCTGGCCAGAGAGAGAGAGAGATCAGGAATGAGGACAGAAACAGGTGTGCTGCTGCAAAGGAGATACATGGTTACCCAACCTGAGGGAAGTAGAGGAGAAGGAGAGAGAGAGAGAGTGGGAGACAGCAGGATAGAGATGGTGGCAAAGTGCTGGGCATACTCTCAAGGGACAGAGATATAAATGGGATGATCAAGTAAAAGCAGAGAGAGATAGAGATGGTGGCAAGTGTGAGGGCATACCCTTGAGGTTGG
>NC_069009.1:7928219-7934970 GCF_001194135.2 Octopus bimaculoides
ATATGTGGTACTCTTCCCAGGTACAAAATCAAGCTACATCTCATCTAGTTTAATTCTATCCCTAATCAACTGAGCTATAACCCTCTCAGTAACTTTCATGACTTGGTCTAGCAGTTTAATACCTCTGTAATTGTTTCTATCTAAGGTATCACCTTTGTAACAGCTAACTATAATACTACTATACCAGGCCTTGGGGATGGTGCCTTCCTCAATAACCTGATTAACTAAACAGGTGCCTAAGCTGTATCCTACACCACCGGAACTTTTAATAATCTCGGCAGTGATTCCTGATGGCCCATGGGATTTCCCTGTCTTCATGTCCTTAATTGCTTTATCTGTTATGCTGCTATCAACTCTGATGGCTGGTCCCTCAAATGGTTCAATATTTAGTAGACTCTCCCTCTCCCATTCATTTCTAACATTTAGTGATCTTTCATAGTGATATTTCCATGTGATATTTCTTCTCGGAGTCACTAAGTGCAAGCATACCAATATCCATTCACACACATTTCTCACCCACCACATCTCTGTTCCCTCTGGTACCTCAAACCTCTGATCCTTATGCTGTAGAACATTTGCAAATCTCTTACCTTCAGCTCTACTTTTTGCTATATAAACCTGATGCTTTGTTGCCCTTTTGGCTACCTGATATAATCCTCGGCTTCCACTGTTTTTCCAGTCTTTTCAGACCTGTCTCTTTGCTTTTATAGCACTGTCTACCTCCTTGTTCCACCACCATGTCACCCTTGGTCTAGCTGAGACTCTGCATCAACCACAAACTTCGTCTGTAGCCATCAGTAAATTGTCCCACAGGAGCTTCCAATTGTCCTCTTAGCTGTATATCCCCAACTCTTCCTCTCTTTCGTCAGAAGCTTCCATGAAGAAATCTCTAAATTTTTGTCTGTTTACTGGGTCTTTGAGTTTCCTTGGTCTTTTTTTCCAGATTGGTTTATTTTTCTGGGTCTTTCCAGCTTTAATTCTGATGTCACTAACTAGTAACCTATGTTGGGTTGTACACTCTTCACCTGGGAAAGACTTTATATTTTTAAGCATCCATTTATCCCATTGTCTGATGAGGAGGTAGTCAATTTGGTTTATGTACCCACCAGACTGATAAGTAATTAGATGGCTGGCTGGTTTCCTGAAGTTAGTTTTTCAGATCATGAGATCATTTGCATCACAGAACTCAGGCAGTCTTGTTCCCTTCTCATTTCTAGGTTCAAAACCATAGCCCTCATGCACTCCTTGGAATCCATGGGGATGCTGTACAACATGTCCATTGAAGTCACCAGCCACAATAAGAAAGTCTCTGTCATTTGCCATTGAGGTAGTCTGCAAAAGGAACCCATAGGATTGGTCCTTCTGCTCATCAGTCAGCTCAGATCAAGGAGCATAGGCAGAGATAACTGTAAATGTTAATTTACCTATCATAAGTCTCATCTTAATTACCCTATCAAATACTCTGACTACCTCGGTTCCCTTATCTACCCACTTTTCTGCTAACAGTATGCCTACACCACCCACCCCATCCCTCCTGCCAACCTAGAGGAATTTGAATCTCTGTCTCTTATCTGTGAAGAATCTAGCTGAGGTTCCTCTCCATCTTCTTGCACACCACACACATCAACATGGTGTTGCTCCAACATTTCAATAATCTCCCCATTCCTTCCTTTCATTGTGCCAGCATTGATGGTGGAAGCCCTGAGATTGAGTATTTGGGAGTAGTGGCGGGAAAGTAGTTATGGAAATTTTGTCATCAGCTGACGAGAAGATCTGCACAAACGCTTGCCAGCTAGTGTAGAGCTTTGGTACATAGTTTACCCAGTGAATTCAAATGAATCACAGTTTCCCCCATTCTGTACAATATCCAGAGTAAGAGCCAACAAGAGATGAAGTGAGTATGAGAATGGAGAATGTAGGTTGACCTGGAAGAAAAGAAGAATAGGGTGGTTACGTAGGACAGTTGAAGGATTATGTATTTAAATATTTATAGATGTGGTACTTTTAATTATATATGACACTCCTGCACAGGAGGAATATATGAGTCACCAGGTGAAAAGTTAATGCGCAAATTAAAATAGTGGGGGGAAGGGAGCATAAATGGTGTGCAAAAATGGACGCTGGGCACAGACCTTGTGCAGACTAAGTTTATGCACCACATAGATAGACGGGCTTAGAAAAAAGTCGTAGTATTTAACTCTCATTATTACCTCCACCTTAGCAAAGGCAGAGGTATTGTTTTCAGTCGTGTTTGTTTGTCCATGGACAAAATATCTCAAGAACTGCTGAATGGATTCAGATGTAACTTTCAGGGATGTTTGGCCTCGTGACTACCACGAACTGATTAAATTTTGAGATCGATCCTGTACCAGACAAGGATTCTGGATTATTTTTTCCTGTTTTTTTTACTTGATTTTTGAGAGCGGTTGGGTTCATTTTTAAGTATTCTCATTTGTGAGAGCAGTTGAGTTTATTTCAGATATTCTCATTTTAAAAATCATCTCTGGTTAATCATTGAGAGGATGTTGGTGTTGCTTTGACGGAGGTTTGTACTCTCTGAGTGCTCTTGTTATTATTGTTATCATTAATATTAATACTAAATTAATACACATGTACATTTTAATCAGCGAATTTATCACATAAGCATTTTGCAATGAGAAGGGGAGACTGGCTGAAATTGAAATGAAATTACATGTGGCCTTGGCAAAAGATATTAAAAGAAAGGGGGGAAATCCTAGATTCATTGACTAAGTCACGTTTGAATAATAATAAGAACTTAGCTGTTGATTCATGAATGGTTGCAAAGAAATGGAACGATATTAGGACAACAGACACTGGGCATGGACCTTGTGCAAACTAACTTTATATACCACATAGCTAGATGGGCTTAGAAGGAAATTCATAGTATTTAATTATCATCATCATCATCATCATCATTATTATCATATATTTGACTTTTGCTTTGCATTTGTACAAGTTGACTCCAAGTCTCACCCAGAGACTTCAAGAGACAAGTTAGAAGTTCATGTTGGTGTTATGCCTAGGGTGCCATATATTTTGGTTTTGTAAGAAAATTATGAATTTGTTTTAAAATTTGAGATCACATAGACAGTATTTTACGTAGGATATGGGCAACTCCCATGAGCACTATCTTTTGAATTTCTGCCATTTTGTGGTATCTGAGCTAGGTAGCAATCAGCCCCTTTTGCTATCATTCCTAGGGTATCTATGACAACAGGTATTGTTTTAGTCTTGAGGTTCCACATTTTGCCAATTTCTAATTCAAGATCTTTATACTTGCTCAGGTTTTGGTAGGTTTTAGATACGTTTATATCGATTAGGACAGTCATATCAATGAGGAGGCATGAATTTTGTCTGAAGTTCTTCAATATAATGTCTGACCTATTCGCATCTATCTTTCTGTCAGTTTGAATGGTAAAGTTCCAGAGAAGTAAGATGTGATCGTTTTTCAAGCACTGGCGTTGGTTTGTGTTCCCACCAGTTTTTATCATGGGGCAAGTCCAGGTTTTTGCAAATTATCTAGTGAATATATTGTGCTGCACTATCGTGCCTGTTGAGATATTCTGTGAGGGCAAGAAGACTGCACTTGGAGACAACATGATCAATGGTTTCGTTTTGTTGTTGACATACATGACATATTGGGGAGCTGCCGTTCTTTAATATGCTGGCCTGGTAGTTTCTTGTAGGTAGGCATTGATCTTAGGCTGCTGTGATAAACCCTTCTGTTTCTGATTTCAAGCCAGAAGCCATTAGCCATTGATGGGTAAGGGCTTTGTCAACATCGGCATTATTAGCTCTCTTTGGGTATTTGCCATTGAGAGGTTTTTCTTGCCATTTATCAGTCAGAATAACTAAGGCAGCAGTTTTAGCATGGGTTTTCATGCACTTAGCTTTTTCTATGCTTCTTTCAAGTATGTCTAATTCTGGAATTTATTGTATTTGGAATTCACTTAGATATTCCTTTGCTTACTAGCAATTGTTAAACAATTCAGTGATGACATCAGTATGTAATATGGCCTCGATAAATGTGCAAAAGCTACCTTTATAAAAGGAAAAAGGACAGAAACATCCAATGTTAATCTTGACCAGCAGAATGTCATAAAGGAATTAGGACCAGTGGAGAGCTACAATTACCTAGGGGTATAATATTATTGTTGTTGTTGTTGTTATTATTACTATTATTAAGTTAATACACATACAATTTAATCATCAAATTTATTGCATAAGCATTTTGCAATGAGAAGGGGAGACTGGCTGAAATTGAAATGAAATTACATGTGGCCTTGGCAAAAGATATTAAAAGAAGAGGGGGGAATTCTAGATTCATTGACTAAGTCACATTTGAATAATAAGAAAAACGTAGCTGTTGATTCAAGAGCAAGCGAGCTGTTGATTCATGAACAGCAGCGAAGAAAATGTACAGGATATTTTTTTTTTTTATGGGGAAAATGGAAAAATAAGAGTGAATATTCTATTTTATGGGTGTATTAAGTTTATAAAATTGTGCATAAAGTATATAAAGTATATATATAAAGTGCATTAAGTAATCATTGTATTCCAGTTTCCTTCACTTTTCAATGAATAGCAGATGAGTGACCATCTTTCCATATTGACACAACACAGGCAACACTTTCAGGCTTTTTGGATAAAGGTTTACCATTAATTCCATGAAATTTTCATGGGTCCCACTAGTTATTATTATTATCATTATTATTATTAAGATGGTGAGCTGGCAGGATTGTTACCACACTGGGAAAAATGCTTAGTGGCATTTGAACTGTCTTTATGTTCTGAGTTCAAATTCTTCTGAGATTTACTTTGCTTTTTCACCCTTTTGGAGTCAAAAAGTTAAGTACCAGTTGAACACTGGGGTTGATATAATCGACTTACCCCTCCCCCAAAATCGCTGGCCCCATGTGAAAATTTGAAATCATTATTATTATCTTCTTTCAATTTTGTTTCCATTTCTTACTGAGTGTCTTCCCAACACCTAGAGCAAAGAAACTCACTGTACACATTGATAGGCCATTAAGATAAACACACTAGATTGTTCATTTACAAAGTCATGTGATAGAAGAAAAAATGGAAGAAAGGCAGAGGAATGAAGGGATAAAAGTGAAAGCAAAATCATTATTATTATTATTTATGTCTAGCGTTGAATTTTTGGACACATGTGTTAAGTTTTCTGGAGGCAGAATAGTGACAGAGTTATTTTGCAAGCCCATGTCATCCTGCATTTACCTCCACCACCACTTCGATCCTCCACATCATATAATTCAATCAAATCCGAAATCCCAATCTTTGAGGATGAAATGGATTTTTATTGACACATGAGAAAACCTGGCAAGCCCAGTGAGACTATAATCCATGGCCTTTGTCAGGGGTGTAGCCAGACCACTTATGCGTACCTCTCCTTCATTGGACACTAAACTCTGCTTGCGAAGACCTGTTAGGGCAAGTGAAATCAAAATCATAATTTAACCGAATTCGATGACTGGCACCTGTGCCAGTGGAGCGCTAACAGCGCCATCCGAGCATGATCATTGCCAGAGCAGCTGTCTGGATCCCGTGCCAGTGACACATAAATAGCACCATTTGAGCGTGATCATTACCAGCGTCGCCTTACTGGCACTTGCGTCGGTGGCACAGGAAGAAACATTTGAGTGAGGTCATTGCCAGTGCCGCTGGACTGGCTCCTGTGCAGGTGACATGTAAAATACACCATTTTGAGCATGGCCGTTGCCAGTACCTCCTGACTGGCCCTTGTGCCAGTGGCACGTAAAAGCACCAACTACACTCTCGGAGTGGTTGGCTTTAGGAAGGGCATCCAGCTGTAGAAACTCTGCCAGATCAGATTGGAGCCTGGTGCAGCCATCTGGCTTGCCAGTCCTCAGTCAAATCGTCCAACCCATGCTAGCATGCAAAGTGGACATTAAACGATGATAATGATAATGGTGATGATGACAATAGGGGATTACTGGAAACATGCAAATGCTTTTGTACATTATTATGTCAGATGCAGTTACAGTGAATCCTGATTAAAGGAAATAGCAAATGAAATAGCTAAGATTAGCAAAGAATGTCAAACCTTCACACATGATTTTAGCAAACACAGTACAATATGTGACAGAATTCCTTTAGTGATTAACTGGCACCAAAATTTTGCTGGCATTTCAAAAGTGCTGCATGAAAGTTACCAGCATATTGCAGAAAAATATCGTCATTTCAAACAAATATTTCCTCAGCCACCTATTGTAGCCTTTAGAAGGAATAAAAATATAAGATAACTATTAACCTCTTCTTCTGACTCCAAGGAAACTAACATTGGAGTATCTGCACGCTGTACCTTGAAAAACAGCCGCAAGAGAGGTAAGCCCTGTTCATTGTACAACAAGAGTCAAGTGAATTCCATCAGGAATCATAACAGAGATGTTATGATTTATTCAGAAGGTGGGACATGTAGAGATTCCCATTTGGTATACATGGCAGAATCAATGAAAGACAAATTGATTTACGTTGGTTGTACAACAGAACAATTAAACAAAAGGTTTAATGGACACAGATTCGACGTCAGGCACAATAACAGTAGTTCGACAGAACTTGCATAAACATTTTGCATCAAATGGCTGCAATTTTGAAAAAGACTTGAAAGAGAATATTCTCAGAAAATATTCTGAATCTGCTTCACTTTCACTTCTCAAAATGCATGAGAAGAAATATGTTTGCGAGT
>NC_069009.1:7937935-7943348 GCF_001194135.2 Octopus bimaculoides
GTCCAATGAAGGAGACGACGTTGGCATGGGTGCCAGTTGTCGAATTTAATTCAATTTCGATTTCACTTGCCTCAACAGGTCTTCGCAAGCAGAGTTTAGTGTCCAATGAAGGAAAGGTACACATAAGTGGGCTGGCTGCAACCCTGGCAAAGGCCTTGGATTTAGGTCTCACTTGGCTTGCCGGGTCTTCTCATGCACAGCATATTTCCGAAGGTCTCGGTCACAAGTCATCGCCTCAGTGACGCCCAATGTTCGAAGGTCATGCCTCACCACCTCATCCCAGGTCTTCCTGGGCCTACCTCTTCCACAGGTTTCCACAACTGCTAGGGTGTGGCACTTTTTCACACAGCTGTCCTCATCCATTCTCGCCACTTGACCATATCAGCGCAATCGTCTCTCTTTCACACCACAACTGATGCTTCTTAGGTTCAACTTTTCCCTCAAGGTACTTACACTCTGTCGAGTATGCACACTGACATTACACATCCATCAGAGCATACTGGCTTCATTCCATGTGATCTTACGCATGTCCTCAGCAGTCACGGCCCATGTTTCACTGCCATGTAGCATGGCTGTTCGTATACATGTGTCATACAGTCTGCCTTTTATTCTGAGAGAGAGACCCTTTGTCGACAGCAAAGTAACCATAAGAGCATCACAGCAAACCACAGCACATACCCAAGGCACACAGAGTTGTGATCGGTAGTGAAGTGAAAGCACGTTATAAAAATAAAACTACTGAATAATAATAATAATAATAATAATAATAATAATGGTAATAATAATAATAATAATAATGGTAATAATAATAATAATAATAATGGTAATAATAATGATAATGATAATAATAATGATAATGATAATGATAATAATAATAATAATAATGATGATAATGATAATGATAATAATAATAATAATAATCATAATCATAATCATAATCATAATCAACATTTGATAGTTTCAGGCAAATTTCTTCTGCATCCCCTGCTACACCTCCATGTTGCTGGGGTGTGTGCAGCATTGTGTTCTTTGTTGTTGTTGGGGAGTGAAAACTATTTCTGGGATTGTATTGCATCTGTTTGTTTTGTTATGGGGTTTGGTTGCAGTCTTTTGTTGTATTAGAGTTTGTATTGTGTGTTGTGGAGCAAAGTGAAGAGAGTAAGGAGAATATAAAATGGTTGGCATTAGGAAGGGCATCCTGCCATAGAAACCAAGCCAAATCAGACTGAAACTGGTACAGCTCTCCAGCTTACCAGCTCTGGTCAAACTGTCTTACCCATTCCAGCATGGAAAACAGATGTTAAAGGATGATGATGATGATGATGATGATGATGATGATGTATGTACACACAAGGATAAATATATTCATATATTCAAACATATATAGGTGACCCTGAAAGAGAGCATGAACTTGGTCCAAACAACAATCGTTATAAGCCCACCACCTCCAACAAACAAGTGTGACATGAGGGAGCTAAGCTGGAGGGAAGTTCAGACGGGCCCAACAGAGTACTGTACAGTGTCTAAAAACATTGTACAAATCTCTTCCAACAACTATGGAAGATGCTGAATTGATTGGGTGAAGAGGAAGTGTGGCCAACCAGTGGAAGTGTGCTGAGGGTATTTGGATCCTGAACAAGGAGAATTTGAAGCAAATCAACCAATTGAAGACCATCTCACTACGCAGCATTGAAGGCACACCAAGAGAACAAGTATGTAGACACATTGGCACACAAGGCCGTGATTGCTGGAACATCAGGGATAGTCACACAGATCTTAAAAGAAGCAAAGAAAGGTAAGAGACATCTGGCGATTCTGTGGCCAGACCTTGCAAATGCTTATGGTTCTATGCCCCACCAGCTGGTAGAGGAGACTCTTCAAAAACACCACATCCACAGGAAAATCACCAACTACATTCTGGATTATTATCACAACTTCCTGATGAGTCACCTCTGGATCTACAGCATCTGAGCAGCACAGATTGGCAAAGGGTATTGTAACTGGCTGCACCATTTCAATAATATTTTAAACCTTGCCATGGTCAAGTCAGCAGAGTTGGTGTGTCAAGGACCTTAGACACTCTACCTCTGTGAGAATTCAATTATAATACATTTTCATGTCTCAATTTTGTCAGTGGGTCCCTCATCATAGGACTGTTTCTCAGCTTAATCAAAGAGTTACCATCTACTAAACCTTTCCTGGTTAGAATCATCACAAGTGAAAAGTGGATTCTCTATAATCACATCCAATGAAGACCAGCTAAAAATGGTTATGTTTTGTGTTTGGTGCAATATGAAAGGTGTCATCCATCATGAAGTGTGAAACCAAAACAAAACAGTTAATGCAGAAAAGTACTGCTTTCAATTGGAAGAATTTTACAACAAATTTAAAGAAAAGGAGCCCATCATTGGTCATTCATAAAAGAGTGTCCTTCTTACATGATAATGCAAGAGTTACTCAGGAAAAGATTATGGAACTTAATACAGAAGTTTTGCCTCATTCTCCTTACTTTCCCGGCCTTGCTCCATCTGACTATCATCTTTTCAGATCATTGCAATTATCATTTAGAGGGGGAAATAGCTTTTTTTAATTGTGAAGAAACTAAAAGTAGTATTAAATGTTTCTTTGCTTCGAAACCTGAAGAATTTTACACTGTGGAATCAACTATTTGCCAAACAGAAGGGATTATGTTATCAATAATGAGAGAAAATATTATCTTTATTAAATATATCAATTAAGACCAAAGAAACATTCGTTTCTTTTCCTTCTTGAAATGCAACAGAACATTCTTTCCAATCTTATACATACATGCATACATAAATGCATACATACATGCATACGTGCATACATACATGCATACATGCATAAACAGCAGGATCAGTGGAACTTCATAGTAAACAGTTATCATTCATAAAGAGAGATGTATAGTTAGATATGTTTATATATGTGTGTATATATAAATAGACACGTATAAATATGTACCTATATATATTTATGTATGTATGTGTGTATATATAAATACATATATATATATATATATATATATATATATATATATATATATATATGCATATAAGAATACACATAGTCATATATACACTGTCGAATGTTGATCTAAACCCTTCCAAAATAGAGAGAGAACTTGGCGGAAGTGTTTTGGTTGTCAGCCATATTGTCTGTTGAGAAAAGACTTCCTTGTGTCACGTGATCAACTAGTGTGTTCTGTATGTTGTTGACAATGTCTGACTGACTGGTGATGGTGGTGGTGGGAAGAGTTTCTCGCTGATTGGCTTGTGTCTGGTGTGCTGTTGACTGCTTTGACTGCTTTCTGCAAAACAACAACAACAACTGCAAATGGTAATATTTGCAATAATAACAACAACAATTCTTATGGTTCCAAAAACAACAGCAATAATGGTGATAGATAGATATATAGACAGAGGGAGAGAAACAGAAGACGGACGGACAGACAGACATATACACAGAAAGATAGACAGATGACTATATAAGCAGATAAAAAGTGAATTAGAGGGATACAGATATGTATATATGTGTGTTTGTGCATGTGTTTTATGTGTGTTTATATATATATATATATCTTTCTTTCTTTTCTTCCTTTTTCATTCGTTTCGGCCATTAGACTGTGGCCATGCTGGGGTACCACTTTGGATTTTTAGTCGAATGAATTGACTCCAAGACTTAGTTTTTAAACCTGGTACTTATTCTATCAGTCACTTTTGCGGAACCACTAAGTTACAGAGACACAAACACACCAACACCAGTTGTCAAGCAGTGGTGGTGAGACAAACACACACACACACACATCTACTACATATGTGGGAAAATCCGTCTGTGATTGTGTTTGTGGAGTTGATAGCTGACTCCTCCTACATCGTTTTATCGATTTTGATGAAACTTGACACGTGGGTAGAAATCATGTCTTGAAACCTTATGCCATATTCAGATTGTTGAAAAAAAAACATAATAGGGCATCTGGAAGGAATCCTTATCTAGTACATTTTATTTTAAAAGTCAAGGGAAATAACCCATTTGCCCCTGGAAGGGATCCTTGTATATAGTCAAGGGAAATAACCCATTCATTTTCCTAAGTTATTTGGTATCAATCAAATTGAGTTTGCTTATTTCTTAGTATTTGAACTGTTAAGAGTTATTTTTGCAATTTATCCAGTACAACCCTTAAACAAGTAAATAGTATTTTCCTAAACAATAGATCCACTTATTTCGGTTAGTGACTTATTCACAAATATACCAACACTAGCACCACTGAGGGTAATATTCTCTGGGAACACACAAAAGCCCTTTACAGAGTTATTTACTTTGAATTGTTACTATCTCATATCCGATTAGCCAGTTATTACGTAACATGCTTCACGATTTTAGTATACATACCTTATTAGCATTTCCTCCTATGTTCTATGTATTCTGGAAACACATTAAAGCCCTTTATTTGAATTCTTACTATCAGGTAACTAATTTCATGTTATTACATAACTAACTTCACAATTTGGGTATTCATAACTTATTGGGAATTCCTAAAAACAAGATCCTGTGTAAGACAGTTCGGTATTGTCTGTAAATGCACGAAAACCGTTTTAAGGGCTACATACTTTGTATTGTTGTTACTGGATTAGCAAAACAATTATGAGAATGGAACCAAGGGATAAGCCCTGCTTTGCCAGGAATGAAAACATGAATGAAAACATATACATTAACAGGAACCTGAATCATCTGAAAAATGTTGATCAAGAATTCTTAATACTGATGTCAGTTTCATCAATTTCGTTGCCTCATCAATTAAGTCCATTCAATCTTCAGCTTTTGCCAGACTTGCTTCTCCATTAGCATATATATGTTTTTGTCATCCAAATTAATGGATGATTTACTGATTCGCTAATGTGTATACATAAAATTAATATAAACGGCAAGTTGTAGTGTTTCACCAAAACGGAGAATTATAATTGTTACTAAATGTGACTAGGGTGTCAAGAAAAACCTACATTGCTAGAAATAAGAGCTAAAATGCTCTAATTCTGTAGTTAATGCACATGAATAAAAACATATACGCTAACACACACACACATATATATATATGTATATATATGTATGCATATATATATATGCATATGTGTGTGTGTATATGTATATATATATATATATATATATATATATATGTATATATATATATGTATGTGTACATATATGTGTGTGTGTATATATACGATATGCTTCTCTCAGTTTCTGTCTACCAAATCCACTAACATGGTTTTGGTCCGCCTGAGGCTATAGTAGAAGGCCCATGCCCATGCAGTGGGTCTGAACCCAAAACCCTGTGGTTGAAAAGCAAGCTTCTTAGCACACAGTCACACTTGCACCTATATATATATATATATAT
>NC_069009.1:7943448-7945948 GCF_001194135.2 Octopus bimaculoides
ATATATATATATATATATATATATATATATATATATACACACACCCAATCTATATACATATAAAAGAAAAAATGGGATTAAAAATTCCTGGCAAGCACTCATTGTAAGGGAATAAGGTTAAATTTCCAACAAGTAGATTCCAGTAAATGTATGTAGAAAACAAATTCTAGGTAAATGCTCAAGTATGACAGGTAAATGCTCAAGTATGACAGGTAAATTCCCAAAACCTTATGCAGAATTTTAAGAAATTCAGAGTATTTAACAGTAACTAATAACATGTACAAAGAAACTCATATCTTTATTATAGATCACACCTTAAAAATCCAGCAATTGATTCAATTGCATTAACATATACATACATATATATATATTCACATGCACACACACACACACACACAACATTATTAAAATTAATGTATGAGAATCTATGTCAACACAATGTTATCAAGGTAATCCTCATTGGTGAAATTCCATCTGAAAATTTTTTTTAGCTGTTAAAAAACGCAAACAAAAAGAAATGCCAGACCTAATTTAACTTAAGACATTCATTCATTCATTCAACCAACAACAACGTTATTGAATAACTAATTTACTTTATAAAAATATAAGAATAAAAAATACCATACTAATTCCATATTTTTTGACAATTTGAAATCTACATAGAAAAAAAAACAACGTAAAAAATGAGTATATCTATCTCCTAAAATTGATAATGTCACTGGATATCTAAAGAACAAAAACTGCAGACAAGAATTCTGTTATACTTAATAGATAACTAAAGAATAAAAACTACAGATGATAATTCTATGTAATGCTTAATAGAAACTTAGATACTTTACATTGCAATAGTTAATTACCTATTTATTTATTTAATACAATAAACCCTTCTATAGGAATTAACCTTATTATATAATAACCGAAAAATTATTATATTCAACAACATATACAACCACCAAGGACCCCACTGGATAATTAAAAAATAATAATTACAGAAAAAGACAACCAAATTCCTATCTATTCATTATCATAAATTCTTGTATAGGAATTATATATGTGACGAAAGATTTCAGGCAAAGGACACTAAAATAAGAATAATAATAAAGCTGAAGTGAAGAATATAGTGTGTGTAGTTAATTGGCAAAAATATGACCATCCCCAAATATAGCAATATCTGTTTCAACACATGATTTCACAGTAAACGTAGTATATATATATATATATCTATATATAACTAAATTTAGGGAATGGAGTAGATAAAATCCAGGCTACACATGTTTCCTAGCTAGTAGAACCTCAGAAGTAGACATTACCTGAATGAGGGGTATTCCACGAGCTACTCCTCAGACCAAAGATATTTAAGTCAAATGAAAATTACATTGTCATCAAGGGATCCTTGGATCTTACCTTTACACACACGCACACATGCACAGACACACATATATACATACATATTGGGTAATCCAATAAAAAATGCTTCTTTTAAAATTCTTTTATTTTTCAAAATTAAGCAAAGTTCTTTTTAATTTAAAATATACTCTCCTTCATTTTCTACAATGCTCTTCCATCTATCTGGTAGTCTTGCGAGGCCCCTCTTCCAAAATTCACTTGTCTGTGATGAAAAATACTCCTCCAGCACTGTTCTGTCCTCATCTACAGAATTCATATTTTTCCATCCAAATGATTTTGAAGACTGTGGAATAAATAATCAGATGGGGCAATGTCTGGTGAATATGATGGGTGAAGCATCATTTCCCATTCAAATTACTCCAGCCTTTGGAATGTCATCCTCACTGTATATGGCCGAGCATTATTCTGATGGAAGAACACCTTTCTTCTTGAAATCAAAGATGTTGTTTTTCTTCTAGCTCCGACTTGAATGACTGGTTAAATGATCAAATCCCAGCTTCTCTGCTGGTTCCTCAACAGTTACAATGGGATTTTCTTCTACCAGGGTTTGCAGGATGTCCTTGTCAAGCTTTACACATCTTCCAGGATGAGGCTTATCTTCTGGGCTGTAGTTTCCAGCTCGGACATTTTGAAACCACTGCTGACACTGGCTTACACTTATTGTCTGATCTCCATATATGGCATTAATATTCCGTGCACTTTCCATTGTGTTCTTGCTCTTATTGAACTCATAAAGCAAAATATGTCAAATATGCTCCTTTGCCATTTCCATTATAGCTTTCATAAAATAACTGCTAGAATCGAACTGCACTCTTCGAAACTTGCACTAAGAATAAGGACAAGGTAAAATAACTACCTACTTTTATAGTAAGCTGATGGAGGTAGTTTATGCCATCCTCCTCCGAATTTTAGTTCATGCAATTGAAATAAAACACATTATTTATGGGATGACCCAATATATATATCATCATCATCGTTTAACGTCCGCTTTCCATGCTAGCATGGGTTGGACGATTTGACTGAGGACTGGTGAAACCGGATGGCAACACCAGGCTCCAATCTAATTTGGCAGAGTTTCTACAGCTGGATGCCC
>NC_069009.1:7949336-7950236 GCF_001194135.2 Octopus bimaculoides
GCGCCGCACAAACGGCGACCACACCTGTTCACCGTTGTCTATGTAGAGCCGGAGATGTCGCAGTCTCAGCGCGTGTCTGCGCATCATCAACCACGGCATGCCCAGTCCTCCTTTTAACGGGTGTTGGCAGCAAACGGATCGCCTAACCATCGGAACGCTTCCTTTCCACAAGAAGCGGAAGAGGATGCGCTCCAGTTTGGTGATGGTAGGGTCGGGACAAGGAACAACGGTCAGGCGGTAGTAGATGACGGACGCGATGTACGTGTTTGCCATAGATAGATAGACAGATAGATTGATAGATAGATTGATAGATAGATAGATAGATAGATAGATTGATAGATAGATAGATTGATAGATAGATAGATTGATAGATAGATAGATAGATTGATAGATAGATATTTATGGCACACATAGAACAAACCGGAGGGAAAAGCAAAAACAAAAACAAACCTGCCTTTAGTTAATTGGATACGAACGTTTCGTGGTTAAGAGAATGAAATTACCGCATCTTCAGCCCAATATTCTGATAACTTTGAAAGTGTCTCTAAAAAATTCACGGTAATTTCTGGCCATGCGACACCAAAAACCAACGAGAAGAAAAGGCACTTACGAATTCATCGGCTAGTGAGTTCAGGCACCTCACCCCAAATAAATCCATTCCATGTGCGTCACAAATAGTCCCGTATGAAAAAAAGTCCCATGTGAAGGGATTACGGTTTAACCATCTAACTTAGAGGTATCAAATATAAAATATACAAGAATAAGGGCAGGGAATCGTCAATTAGTAATAGAATTAATAATTAACAATTTTGCCAAGTAGTTCAGTATGAAAAAACCTTTATCGGTAAAACCATTTATCATCATAAATATACAGGGATTAGCATTGAGTTGCTTCTCCAA
>NC_069009.1:7950246-7955246 GCF_001194135.2 Octopus bimaculoides
CACCAAAAACCAACGAGAAGAAAAGGCACTTACGAATTCATCGGCTAGTGAGTTCAGGCACCTCACCCCAAATAAATCCATTCCATGTGCGTCACAAATAGTCCCGTATGAAAAAAAGTCCCATGTGAAGGGATTACGGTTTAACCATCTAACTTAGAGGTATCAAATATAAAATATACAAGAATAAGGGCAGGGAATCGTCAATTAGTAATAGAATTAATAATTAACAATTTTGCCAAGTAGTTCAGTATGAAAAAACCTTTATCGGTAAAACCATTTATCATCATAAATATACAGGGATTAGCATTGAGTTGCTTCTCCAACATACTGAAAATTTAGAAATAGCAGTCAAAGAACTACTGATTCTAAACTACAAATTTTTCTCTAAACTACTGATTAGATATATTGTGAAACGTTCTAACGGTCACTTAATCATGTAACATCTTAGCTTGTAAGTTACCTCATCATTTCGTATTTGTCTTGCTTTTATATGTTGATTCCCTGAAGATGAATATATGTGGAATTCCAGCAGCTCTTACTTCTTTGTAGAAGGGCTCTCATATATTTTGAAACATGTGTAGGAATTAAAGGAACTTTTATTTATATGCGTTTTGCTCCATTTATTATTATTATTCATATATATATATATATATATATATATCATCATCATTTAATGTCCATGTTCCATGCTGACATGGATTGGATGGTTTAACAAGGATCCAATGAATGAAGGATTGTGTCAACTTTGGCAAGGTTTCTTCAGCTGGATACCATTCCTAACACCAATCACTTTGTAGTGTGTAATGGGTGCTTTTCTTGTACTACCAGTACTATTAAAGTCACTATGTAACTCATGAGTCAACAAACACAAGGAGGGTGGATGTTGCCTCTGTATGTTAAGGTATGCAGGAAGAGGTTGGGGTGGAGCAGGTTCTTGTTGTAGAGGAGATACATGGCTACTCACATTTAGGAGAGAGAGTGAGAGAGAGAGAGAGAGAGAGAGAGAGAATGAAAGAGAATGAATTAGAGATATCTCCAAGCAGGTAGACAGAGGTAATGAGGTGTCCAGGTGGTACCTGAGGTAGCAAGGGGTACTGTAGGTAGGAGGGATGGGAGTTTGTAAGAGTGTGTGGGGGGAGAGATAAGGGAAGTGGTAGAGGGAGGTAGGGCAACCTCTGAAAGGATTGAAGGAAAGGGTGCATGAGCTGGGGAGGGTATAGGAACACTAGTGGTTTTGTAGTTGACGGGGGGGGGAGAAGAAAGAGAAAGAGAGAGAGGAGAGAGAGGGAGGGGAGGAGGAGAGAGAGGGAGAGAGAGAAGGAAGAGGAGAGAGAGCAGAGGTGGGGGAGAGATGAGGTATTTGGGTAGGCTGCAGCAGGAGCAGAGAAGGGAGAAAAAGACAGGTATGATGCAAAAAGAGAAATAATTTAGTGGGCCAGGTAGGAGGGCGGGGTGCCTCTGTAATGTGTGGGTGTGGAGAACAATATCAATGGATAAAGAATGGCTAGCAAGTGAGATGGTTCTGGGCAGCAAGAGGGGAAAGTAGTATCAGGATGGTTGGGATGGGGAGCTACAGTAGATGAAATGGGGTGGATTGATTGATTGGGAGGGGGGGGGGCTTGTATATGTACACCCACACACACCCACACACACACACATACACACCCACACGTTATGTTCATCCATTGTTGATAAGGAGACCAGGACGTCACATAGGAGAACAAAACGGGTCAAGGATCATCTGACTGACTGATGAGGCTGATGCATGCTGGGAAGGTTCTATCACAGGTCGGGCATTGGTGGTCTGCTGGCAATGAACACAAGGAGCTGGCTTTGGACTTGTGCTGCTCATGTCTTCTTTGTGTTCTTGCGATTCTTTTCTGTTCGTAGGAGGTGGCATTTTTGTAGGGCTTGCATTTCCCATGTGTCAGGGTTGATCTGAAAGCACTTCAGTGAGGCTTTGAGTGTATTTTTAAAGGGCTTTTGCTGCCGATTTTGCGTGTGCTCTTGCCTTCTGCCAATTCACATATACATACATGCATGCATATGCCCATATGTATGCATACACATACAATATCCCCATGCAGTGCTTCTAGAAGTTAGTTTCATCATGATGGGTGGGCTTTCATGAAGACCTCATGTTGCCAGATATCCCAGTATTCCAGTACATTGCAATTTCCTCTGTGAGGCTCAGGATCTTGAGGTAAGCTTTCACCACTTCATCCCATGTCTTCGTGGGTCTCCCTCATCCACAAGCTCCAGCCACAATTAGTGTTTGGCACTTCTTTATACAGCTGTCCTCACTCACATGCATCACATGTCTGTACCAAGAGCAGTCTTCTTTCTTGCACACCACATCTGATTCTTCTCATGCCCAGTTTTTTTCTCAGCACATTTATACGAGGTCGTATTACAAGGTTCCTGGACTAGTTATGTTTAATAAAAAATAACCCCTCTACTTAGGTTTTAACATCATCTCCTTTGAAATAGTTACCTTGCACAGCAATACACTGGTCCCAGCGTTCCTACCACTTTTGGACTCCAGCCTGGAAGTCATTTTCCGCAAACAAGTCATGGACCTTCTGCGATACTTCTTGATCTCAACAACAGTGTTAAAACAGCAACCTTTGAGCTGCATTTTCATCTTGGGGAAGAGACAGAAGTCCACAAGTGCTGAATCTGGCGAAATAGGATGGGTACAAAAGTGATACCATGTTGTTTTTAGTGAGAAATTCATGAGTAGAACTCAGTGACAGGATGCATTGTCATCATGAAGAATTCAATTTTTCGTGCTCCACAGATTTGGTTGCTTTTATCAAATGTTCTCTCTCAAACACTTCAAAACGTCATTGATTGTTCTCTGACGATCCTCATGCACAAATTGATGAATTTTCTCCACATTTCCAGGGCTGGTCTTCTAAATTGCTCATCATCTTCCAAGGATGTTCCTCTGCTTCTGAAGTGTCTATGCCACCTGAAACATTATATATGACTCATCACCAAGTCACTGTAAGCTTGTCAAAGCATGCTCAATGTCTCTGTAGCTTAATGCAAAATTTCATGCTGACTCTTTGTTCCTGTCCACGACAAAATCACAAACTGCAGCATACATGCGATCACAAAATCACAAACTGCAGCATACATGCGATCACAAAAACACAAATTTCACAACTTGCAAAGTAAACACAACAATGTCACTCAGCACACAGCCTCATGAAGATCACTGCTAACTCTCACTGTGCATGCAATGCAACCGCGTGCTGCCATCTGTTGGCATACTACAGAACTAGTCTGGGAACTTCTTGATATCACCTCATACAATGTCATTCAAGCACAAATACATTGCACATCCAACAGATTATGTTCACTTCATTTCTTTCCAGTCTTCTCATGTCCTCTGTATTCAAGGCCTATGTTTCACTATGATACAGCATTGCAATTCTAACACATGCATCATATAATATGTCCTTCATTCTGTGTGTGTGTGTGGGGGGGGAACCTTTGTTGCCAGCAGTAACAGAAGCTCCCAAACTTTTTTCCAGAGAGTTACTCTGCTTTAAAAGCAGTCACTTCCCTCATACACACACATTTCATTTATTCCACTAACAAGGGGGGGGGGGAAGAGAGTAACATAAAGAAACAAACCCCCAAAAATCCAGCTTACAATTTTTTTGTATCATTTTATTTATAACATTTAAATAGAAAGAAACAGGAGAAAAAGAGAGATAAGAAAGGTAAAGAAAAGAAAAAAAGGATGGGGTGGGGGTAAAGCAGCAGAAGATGGAGGGGGTGATGGGTAATATACTCCAGAAAAAAACGATGTGTTCAGCTGTGGCCCTCAGTAGTGACCATGATGGCGTTGCTGTAGAGAATGGCCCGCAACATTCACTGCAGCTGCTCCTACATCCCAATGGGATCAATTCTAGTATGGGAGAAAATATCCCTATTTTGCAGAGGAAATAGGTAGTATGGGATTGTAGAACACCTGAAATCTTGACAGTAACTGACACAAATTGATAGCAGCTGGTCAGGCACCTGTATTGTATTTATTGATTTTTCTCTCCTCTTTGTTATGGGTGGTGACACTTGAGTTTGCAGCTGATACTGCAAGTTTGGAGCTGGACAATGTGTCGCTGCGCATCATGTCCCAGACTACAAATCTGTCTCCCTTGCATGGGAGGAGGGTTATTCTGTTGGGAGAACTGTCACCTTCCTCAGCAAAAATGCACAACAAGACTAGGCAATTGCTATGAAGTGGTATATGGAGAAGGAATGTTAGGTAACAGTCCAATTATGTAACCCTGCACTCATCAGAGGTATCCAATATGGAATGAAATATGGTGACTGCTCTATATTGTTGGAGGTGAATAGACAGATTATGTAGCCCTGATGAGTGCAGGGTTACACAACTGGACTGTAATCTAATATTCAGTTGAATCCCTAGCACAAAATTGATTAGAAAGATCAGCTGTAATGGATATATAATCACTGTACACCTCAATTAATATACCAAATCTATTGACAGATATATGAGTGCATTTTTTCCTGACTTATGGACTCTTAGATGACATGGCTCAGTGGTTAGAGGGGGTTGGCTCTCAGTTATTAGATTGTGAGTTTGATTCCTGCACTGGGCTGTGTGCAGTGTTCTTGAGCAAGACACTTTATTTCACATTGCTCCAGTTTGCTCAGGTGTAGAAATGAGTTGCAACATCATCGGTGCCAAACTGTATCAGCCTTTGCTTTTTCCTTGGATGGCATCAGTGGCATGGAGAGGGGAGACTGCTATGCATGGGCGACTGCTGGTCTTCCATAAACAACCTTGCCCAGACTTGTGCCTCGGAGGGGAACTTTCTGGGTGCAATCCCATGGTCATTCATGACTGAAGGGGGTCTACCTATATATGTATGTGTGTATATATATATATATATATATATATATAGATATATAGATAGACGGATAAACATAGATAGATAGATAGATATGTATATTCATTTATA
>NC_069009.1:7956992-7958760 GCF_001194135.2 Octopus bimaculoides
ATATATATAATGTATGTATATATATATAATGTATGTACATATACATATATATATATGTACATACATTATATAAAGGTGGTGCTCCAGCATGGCCACAGTCAAAAGACTGAAACAAGTAAAATAGTAAAAATAGTAAAATATATATGTATATCTATCTATATATACATATATATGTATATATAGATAGATATACATATATATATATATAATGTATGTATATATATATAATGTATGTACATATACATATATATATATGTACATACATTATATATATACATACATTATATATATATATATGTATATCTATCTATATATACATATATATGTATTCATGTATATACATATGCATGTACATATGCATATATACATACATTTGTATGCATGTATATATGCATATATTTGCATAGATATATATGTTTATATAGATGCATATATGTATATCTATGTGTACAAATATACATACATGTATGCATATATATGTATATTTACATTGAAACACATATGCATGCATACATGTGCACATATAAACTCATACACACATGCATGCAAACAGTCTCTTACACACACACATACATGCTGTTGCCATTCCACTCACTACCCCAGCCCTACCCTCTCCCCCTCCCCAGGATTTCAGTATCCTTGGGGCCATCCAATACAGCTGCCTCCACTGTTTTTTTTATGCCTGTTTTCATTGCTGCTGCTGCTGGTGTTACCGATGTGCAGCTATAGCTGTTTTTGTAGTTGTTGTTGTAAACAGGCTCTAAGTTGATTTAGCTAAAAATCTAAACTTGACCCCCTGACTTCTCTAATCTATATCTCTCCTGATTCACACATTGTGTGGTAATTGGGTGATTCTCGGTCAGAGGGTCAGCTGATAATTTTTTCTTCTACTTCTGGGTGGTGGTTTGGTCTTGGTGGTTGTCATAATGGTATCGTGGTATGTGCAATAGTTCTAGTGTGGTGGTGTGATGTTTTTGTGGTAGTATATGAATTAGTGACAGTGGTGATGGTATAGTACAGTGTCTGTTGATGGTAGTGATTATTGTGGCTGTTGTGGTTTGGGTATCGCTGAGTTATGATGGTATGCATAATGGTTGTAATGTTGTGATGTGATGGTTTTGTGGTAGTATGTGGTAGTTGGATGGTATAGTACAGTGCTCTGTTGGTAGATGTGGTACATTGGTATGTGCAATAGCTGTAGTTTGGTGGTGTGATGGTTTTGTGGTAGTATGTAGTGGCAGTTTATGAATTGGTGATGGTGATAGTGGTGGTAGTTGTTGTAGTGTGGTGGTATGGTTGTGATGCTATGATGGTATGTATCATGGTTGTAGTGAGGTATTGGTGGTCGTCATTGTTGTAGTAGTGGTAGTTGTCCTTTTGGAGGTGGTGGTTGATGTGATTGTAGTCATTGTTATTGTTGTTGTTGTAGTAGTAGTGGTGGTCGTTGTTGTTGTGGTGGTAGTGGTATGTTGTTTGTGGTAGTAGCATGATATGGCAGGGGTATCTGTGGTTATGCATGTTGTTGCATGTTGTGGTGGTGTGATAATCACATTTGTTGTATATCTGATGGTGGTAGTTGTGGTAGGTGGTATGGTGTGGTAGGTGGTATGGTGTGGTGGTAGTTGTGGTAGGTGGTATGGTGTGGTGGTAGTTGTGGTAGGTGGTATGGTGTGGTGGTAGTTGTGGTAGGTGGTATGGTGTGATGGTAGTTGTGGTAGGTGGTATGGTGTGATGGTAGTTGTGGTAGGTGGTATGGTGTGGTGGTAGG
>NC_069009.1:7959597-7963586 GCF_001194135.2 Octopus bimaculoides
GTGGTATGGTGTGGTGGTAGTTGTGGTAGGTGGTATGGTGTGATGGTAGTTGTGGTAGGTGGTATGGTGTGGTGGTAGTTGTGGTAGGTGGTATGGTGTGATGGTAGTTGTGGTAGGTGGTATGGTGTGATGGTAGTTGTGGTAGGTGGTATGGTGTGGTGGTAGGTGGTATGGTGTGATGGTGGCGAGGTAGTAGTGCTATTACTGATGATGTTGGTGTTCTGTTAGATTTTGTTGCTGTTTAACCCTGGCTCAGTCCTGATCTAGCAGACCTATTGTCAAAGATGTTCCAGCTGTGATCATGACATCCTTTATTCAAACTAAGTGTATCTAGGACTACATTATCCAATGTATAATATAGTAAATACAACAGCTAAATGTTGTGTACTATTGAATGGGGAAAGAAAATGGATGCATCTCATCTGGGGAGCAGTCAACAAATTCTATATAGATATTTGTGAAGGAATTTCACATAACAGATGAAGATCGATCTGTCTCCAAAGAAACTCACTTCCGACTTTACACAGATATAACAAGAAGCAAGACAAGATACAGCTTTTGTCAAAGGCACAATGGAAATCACCAGAAGCCAAACCAAAGGCCCAACTACACAGAACAACCACAAAATAAAGAACCAACCTCTAAACTAACAAACAAATGTTTCTTCTCTTCTTCTTTATTCCCTAGCTGGCAACTGGAAGGGGAGGCTATCCTCTCAACCAATATGCTGCTGAGGATGCTACTGGCTGAAGTGCTCTGGTGATGATGTTATTCCATGCTTTCGGATCGATGGTGCTGACTTTAGCATGCTTGAGTTTGAGACGCTGTGACATCAAATTGTTATTCGTTTTGCCCATGTTATTTTTGGTGTGCTGGGTTGCTGCCACCACAAAAGCTGGTGTGGTAGTCTGGCAGACATGGCAAAACCATTGTAGCTGGTACTTCTGAAAATGATCTTCAATGGTCAGCTCCTGCTGGCATTACTCTCGGATGTTGTAGTTTGAGATTTGGTGACATAGAGAGACACCTAGGATCTGATGAAGACATCGCATTTGGAACACCTTGAGCTTGTTCAGGTCCTGTTTGAGGATTGTCTTGGTCTCAGTACTGTAGAAAAGGACAGGCAGAACCAGTGTGGAGAAAAGATGGATCTTGTTCCTTAGGGAGATGTTGTGACACCATTGAAGGGATGCAAATGCAGAAGGCACAGACTCAGTTTGGCAGTCGATCTCTGCTGTCGATGACTCTTTCTTCTCCGCAACCAGTGAGCTGAGGCAAGTTTATTCACCCAGAGATTACCAACCTGAAGTATTAACATACAGAAGAATACAAAATCCCAACATAAAATCCTGAAGCTTAAAAGGAAATCCGTTTTTGTAGTGAGGAGATCTCTCACCAGAAAAAAGAAGAAAATAATAATATCATCTGCAAGAAATATCGATTTCAAAATTTGGCTCAATTTGGGGAAGGGCATAAGTCAATTACATCGACCTCAGTTTTGACTGGTACTTATTTTGTTGACCCCAAAAGGATGAAAGGCAAAGTTGACCTCAGTGGAATTTGAACTCAGAATGTAAACACAGATGAAATGTTGCTAAGCATTTTGCCTGGCATGCTAATGATTCTGCCTGCTTACCACCTCAATAGTAATAGCAATAATAATAATGGTTTCAAATTTTGGCACAAGGCCAGCAGTTCATGGGAGGGGGCAAGTTGATTACATTTGCCCCAGTGCTTCACTGGTAATTATTTTATCAACACTGAAAGGATGAAAGGCAAAGTTGAACTCAGAATGTAAAGATGACCAAAATGCCACGAAGCATTTTTCCTCAAGAGATATTAGAGAGCGAACACATTAGTAAACTCACAATAATTCATTTATCCAATGAAATCTTAACTCAACAAGAAATTCAACTCTTGGACAATGCACTAAGATTCACAGCCACTGCAAAGAGCAACCCAGCTGACCTTGTGACAGATACAGGATGATTTGTAAATGTCTAATCATTATTTATAGCTTGATGTACTTTGAGATCCATTGTTCCCAAAAAGATTATATATATATTTCCCATAAAGAATCTTGCAAACCAGATACAAAAACGAAGTATATATATACATATATATATATATATATGTCATCATCAATAATTATCATTATCATTCAGCATCCATTGTCCATGGATGTCCTTCTTAATGCCAACCAATCCGAGAGTGTAATGGGTGCGTTTATGTGCCACCAGCACAGATGCCAGTTATGTGCCACCAGTATCTGCCACGACTATGATTTCCCTTGGCTTGATGGGTCTTCTTCTCAAGCACAGCATATTGCCAAAGGTATTGGACATTTGTCATTGCCACCATGAGGCCCAGCACTCAAAAAGTGCTCTTTACGTGCCACCAACACAGGTGCCGGTTACATGACGCTGACAATGGCCATGACTATGGTTTTACTTGGCTTGATGGATCTTCTACTCAAGCAGAGCATATTGCCAAAGGTCTCCGTCACTAGTCATTGCCTCCATGAGACTCAACGTTTAAAGATCATTCTTCACCACTTTGTCCCATGACTTCCCGGCTTTCCCTCTTCCACAGGTAGAAATTGACACTTCACATAAGCTGACCTCATCAATATGCTTCCCATGACCATACAACCACAGTTTTCTCTCTTTCACACCACATGTGATGCCTCTTATGCCCAACTTTTCTCTCAAGATGCTTACACTTTGTCGAATATGTCGAGGATCATCACTGGTAATGAGAGTTGGGATCTACGGGTCTGACCCTGAAACAATGCAGCAGTCATCCCAATGGAAGAGCCCTTCATTTCCATGACCGAACAAGGCACGACAGAACTGCAACTCAATCAAGAGCATGTTCATAGTTTTCTTCAACATCTGTGGTACTGTGCATCCAGAATTCCTCCTCCATGGCCAGACTGTCAACCGAGAGTTCTACTGCAACATTTTGAAGCATCTGAGGATAGACGTTTGGTAAAAACGACTGGATCTGTGGGGTGCGACGAATTGGATTCTTCTTCATGACGATAATGAACATGGTATCACTAAAACAACATGGTATCGCTTCCACCCTATTCGCCAGATTTAGCACCTGCAGACTTCCATCGTCAAGATGAAATGCAGCTCAAAGGTCGCCATTTTAACACTGTTGTTGAGATCCAGAACGAATTGCAGAAGGTCCTTCTCTCGCCAATGGAAAATGACTTCCAGGCCAGATTTCAAAAGTGGCAGGAATGCTGAGACCAGTGTATAACTGTACAAGGCGACTATTTCAAAGAAGAATAAATAACGTAGGTAAATAAGTTATTTTTTATTAAACATAACTGGTCTAGGAACTTTTCGATACCATCTTGAATTGAGCCAGAAAAAGAGACAATCCATGCAGTGGAAACACCCCACCTCACCTGCTCCAAAGAAGGCTAATGTTGCTTGATCTGTAGGGAAGGTGAAGGCCTCAGTTTCTTGGGATGTAAAAAACATTTTGTTTATTGACTATCTTCAAAAGGGTGAAACCATCAATGGACAGTACTATGCCAACTTGTTGAGACAGTTAGGAAAAGCTATCAAGGTCAAACAACTAGGAAAACGGATGAAAGAGGTCTTGCTTCATCAGGGCAATGCTTCAGCACACAAACTTTCAATGGCTGCTGTGCATGACTGTGGCCTTGAACTGGTTGATCACCATCCCCATTTTCCTTATTTGGTCCCATCTGACTATCATCTCTTCTCCAGCATGGGAAAACACTTTGCTGGGAGCTAGTATGACAGTGAAAAAACTATACTGGTATATTCAAAAATTTTCCTTTTATCTTTTAACAAATTCTGGAAACTGATATTATTCTTGAAATTGTGAAGCCTTAAAGTTATACAGCTATTTTGTCTAATAGCATTCATGTTTTCACTATGTTTTCACTATTTAAATACATGACTCTCAAATCCTGGGAATTATATATATATATATATATATATATA
>NC_069009.1:7963596-7964141 GCF_001194135.2 Octopus bimaculoides
TAATAATAATATTAGGGACAAAATCCAAAATTACAGGTAAAAAACTCAATTAAAATCAATTTATAAAAAGTTAAAATTAAATTGAGCCTTATATTTTCCCTAAAACTATATATATATATATATATATATATATATATATACACACATACGGGATGGGCTAAAAGTCATGTACAAAAACATTCGACATTTTATTTCTATTGTGTTATTATTTTTATTATGCATTTTGTTCACCATGTACAAGTACAGATGAATCCATCATTATTTTATTTATTTTATTCAATTTTAGAAAAATTGAAGCATGTTCTTGACAATACCAGAATGTCTTGAATTTATTTTGCGTGTGACTTTTGGCTCAACCTGTATGTATGTATGTATGTATGTATGTATGTATGTATGTATGTATGTATGTATGTATGTATGTATGTATATATATATGTATATATATACACATATATATATATATATATATATATATGGGAGAATATACAAAAAATAACAACAGACGAGGACAGGTGGTGTAAATAACAAAAGTATATATTAGTATG
>NC_069009.1:7964151-7965173 GCF_001194135.2 Octopus bimaculoides
ATATATATATATATATATACATATATATATGTATATATATATATGTATCTTATAATATATATACTAGCAGAGATACCCAGCGTTGTTTGGGATTAAGATATATATATACATATATATATATATATATATATAATATATATACTGTAAAAATCCATGCAATTTACGCACTTTTTTTTTGCAAAAATTTTTTTAAATCCCTAAGTGGTGCGTAAATTACATGAGTAGAATGTTTCTAGAATTTAAAAAAAAATTTTTTTATTGTAAAAAGGCGTACAAAATGTAAACATTGTACCAGAAAGTTGAGACTTTTATCCTACTGAGGATAAATGTAATGACAAATTTTAAAGTTTGCTTAACATCTTATAAGTGTGAAAGGAATTAAAATTTTGATACTCCGTATCAAAGGTTCTGACAAGAATAGACAGAAAAGAATTCTGTTTGCATAATCAGTGTGATTGGTCACCTACCTCTGTCAATTGAGTAAAGTGTCATCCAATTGAGTAAAGTGTCATCCAAGCTGATTATCAATAAGGTAATTAAACTTAATTTGCAGCACCTATGCATATTTATCAGTTTTGTTTTTGTTGGTAATTCTTATCAACAAGTTTTCCTGTGAGGGACACACAGCGAGAACTTTTCCTCTGATCATGATTTGAGAAGACACACAGCAGTATGTTAAAGATTGGATACGATTTCTTGTGGGCAAGAAATGTCAAATAAAGTTTGTTATAAACAACACGAACATTTTGTAATTTAATAGCTTTCAGTGTGATACCTGTTAAACAGAAATTGTCTTTATTTAATGGAAATTTAATAAAATCTAATCATAAGTAAGTGAAATCATGCTAAATACAACTAAACTGAAAATCTTTTCCCCCTGGCTATATCAGCAATTCTAAAAACTTTTGGGTGTGAATTTTACATGAGTAGAAGATTTTTTTTAACAAATTTCATCCTGAAAATCACCTGTGTAAATTACACAGGTGCACAACTTAGATGGGTTTTTACGGTATATATATATA
>NC_069009.1:7965891-7969770 GCF_001194135.2 Octopus bimaculoides
GTTGACTTTGGTTAGATTTGAAACAAGAAAGTAAAGGGTTCCAACTGAATACCACGAGGCATTTAAATCAAATAAATTTTAATGACAGTCATCATCTAGTAAGCTTAAAAGTAGTAAATCTTCTAATCTTCATATACAAATAAACACACACACACACACATCATCATCATCATCATCATCATCACCACCATCATCAATATCATCTAATTTCTGCTTTCCATTCTGGCACGAGCTGGATGGTTCGACAAGAACTGGCAAATCAGGAGACTGCACTGAGCTCTACTCTCTGATTTGGCTTGGTTTCTACAGCTTGATGCCCTTCCTAATGCCAACCACTTTACAAAGTGAGCTGGGTGTTTTCTTGTGGCACCAGCAGCAGTGAGGTCACCAAGTACCTTGCATGAAAAGACCCCTTAACATAGGGTCAGAGAAAGTAGTATTGAGGGATTGAAAGAAGAGTTTTGCTAATGAAAGGAAATGTAGCTACCTCAGGTGGGAAGAAAGGAAGGAGAATGAGAGAGAGGAGATATATATATTGTCATCATCATTTAGTGTCTTTTTCTATGCTTGCTTGGGTTGAATGGTTGGACAAGAACTGGCAAGGTCAGGAGCCACATCAGGTTCCACTGTCTGTTTTGGCATGGTTTCTACAGCTGGCTGCCCTTCCCAATGCCAACCATTTTACAGAGTGTACTGGGTGCTTTTTAAGTGACACCAGCAACAGTGCTTTTTACAAGGCACCAATGCCAGTGCTTTTTAAGTGGTACCAACACCGACAGGGTCACCAAGTATCTTGCAAGACAAAACCTCTCAACTGGGAGGTAGGGAAGTAGTATTGAGGGGTTGTGGCATTGTGGAAGTTGAGAAATTTAAGACAGCTGAGGGTTTACAGAGATAGGTGTTTTGCTGTAGAGTAGATAGATGGATGTCTCAGTTAGGAAAGAAAGGAGAGTGGGTTTGGGAGTGAGATAAGGAGAGTGATAGAGAAAGAGAGAGAGAGAGAGAGAGAGAGAGAGAGAAAGAGAGAGAGAGAGATGATGGTGAAGATGTGCTGGGAGAAGCCCTTGAGGGACATTGAGGGTGGTGAGAATATGAGAATAGGTGAAGTGAAAGAGACGTTTGGACTGAGTGAGTGGGCAGTACAGAGGTGACTGTAGCAAGTAATGGAGACAAATATGGCAGAGGCTTGGGGTTTGGGATTGTGGTAGACATGTGAAGGCATTGAGGGTGATAGCAGAAAGGAGGTGATTAGTGGGGATAGTGGGCAGAGGAAGGCAATGAGAAATAAGGGAAATGGAAATGGTTTGAGGTAGAGGAAGAAAGGTAGTGGGGGAGAAGGGTAACTGAGAAAGCCAGGGAATGTAGCATGTGCCTTTTCTGCTCTCAGGTGAAAGAGGAAGTGATGGGTATGAGGGGATGAAATGCTGAGGGGGAAGAAGGTTGACGATGGAGGTGGGGATGGGACACAGACCCTCACAGACAAGCATTACTAAGCTGGTTTTAGGAAATCAATATATATATATATTCTTTTACTTGTTTCACTCATTTGACTGCAGCCATGCTGGAGCACCACTTTAAAAGGTTTTTTAGTGGAAGAAATTGACTCCAGGACTTATTCTCTGTAAACCTAGTACTTACTCTGTTGATCTCTTTTGCTGAACTGCTAAGTGACGGGGATATAAACACAACAACATTGGTTGTCAAACAACACAAAGACACACTCACATAAATATATATGTATATATACAGGTCGGGCTTCTTTCAGTTTCCGTCTACCAAACCCACTCACAAGTCTTTGGAAGATACTTGCCCAACCTGGAACCATGTGGTTGGGACGCAAGCTCTTTACCATACAGCCAATGGCGGACTAGCCAGTTTTCCAGGCTTGCCCAATGGCAAGTGGGCCCCTGTGCTATTAGAGTCCATATATGGGGGTCCCATGTCAGTATCTCAGGGGCCCATCCCCCCAAATTTGACAATTTTTTATTCACTCATGCAAGAATGCACTAATTATTTCAGGCCAGCTGTATTTGTAGACAGGTGGGGCTTGTAGTTATGGGTGGGCCCTCTTAGTCTCCTGGCAACCAATATTTTTAGACCCATTCCGCCACTGCATACAGCCACACCTGTGTCTATAATATATATATATGTATTTTTACATATATGATGATTGCTTCATCTTGTCAGATGATAGTTGTCTCACATTCAAATGTTAATGAGACATCTGTACATATTTGGACTTAAGTGACCAAAGTTTGTATTGGGTCATCCTATAAAGAAAGCAGTTTTTTCATACTTTTATTTTTCAACATTAAGATAAACAAAGTTCTTTTTTAATCTAAAATATACTCTCCTTCATTTTCTACAATGCTCTTCCATCTATCTGGTAGATTTGCAAGGCCCTCTTCCAAAATTCACTTGTCTGTGATGAAAAATACTCCTCCGGTACTATTCTGTACTCATCTACAGAATTCATATTTTTTCCATCCAAATGATTTTGAAGACTGCAGAATAAATGATAGTTAGATGGGGCACACTGATGGAAGAACCCCTTTCCTGATGGAAGAACACCTTGAAACCAAAGTAGATCTCCTTTGTTATCACTTGGTTTGGGTTTAAAAGTTCAAAGTGAACTAAACCTTTTCTATGCCACCAAACAGATAACAACACCTTATGTGGATGAAGACCTTTAGCCTGGGGTGCTGGTGTTTCTCCTTTCCCTACCCACTGTCTTCTTCATTTGAGATTCATATATAGAACCCATTTCTTCTTACTAGTCACTATTTGGTCCAAAAAAGATTCATTTGTGAGATGTGACAGCAAAGAAGAGCACACGTTCGCTCTCTACATGTAATTAGACTCAGAAAGTTTGTGAGGAACCACTGCCCCAATTTGCTGAATTTTCCAGTGGCATGCAGGTGTCAATGAATGGTTTGAATGACCAAATCCAAGCTTCTCTGCTAGTTCCTGAACATTTACGATGGGATTTTCTTCCACCAGGGTTTGCAGGACATCCTTGTTGAGCTCTACAGATCTTCCAGGATGAGGCTTGTCTTCTAAGCTGTAGTTTCTGGATCAGAATTTCTGAAACTACCATTGACACTGGCTTATGCTTATCATCCAATCCCCTTATACTGCATTAGTATTCCTCACACTTTCCATTTCATTGTTACCTTTATTGAACTCATAAAGCAAAATATGCCGAATATGCTCCTTTGTCACTTTCATTATAGCTTTGAAAAATAACTGTTAGAATTGCACTGCACTCTTCAAAACATGCAAGGTAAAATTTCTACCTGCTTTTATAGCAAGTTGATGCAGGTAGTTTATACCCTCCCACCTCCGACTTCCAGTTCATGCAATTGAAAAAGCAATGTTATTTATGCGATGACCCAATACAATGCTTCTGTCACTCCTTCAATCACCATAGAAGATTCCAGTGACAAGCGTTAAAGAATGACTAATACTATTTTGACTACAAGTTTTATGTCAGTGCATCTTTCTCCTGGAAGAAGAGTTGCATCCCCCACAGCTTTGTCAAAAATAAAGAGAGCCTCCTCTAACCTAGGGAAATCTATTTAACTCTTAGATGAGACATTGACAGGCATTACCATTCCAGGTCAGAATGGATTTGGGAGAAATGATAATTAAGGGGTGACTCCATGCTTCACACAATTCCTGAACTCCCAAACTGGAGCCTCATTATCAGATGCAGTTTAATGTCAGACTCAGGACACACACACACACACATATATGCATGCATGTGCATACATGTGCATACATGTGTATGTATCATCTACATATATATGTGTGTGTGTGTTTATAGATACATAACACATATCTCTCTCTCTCTCTCTCTCTCTCTCTCTCTCTCTCTCT
>NC_069009.1:7970213-7970979 GCF_001194135.2 Octopus bimaculoides
AAGGTATTGAAAATACGTATTCGCCTTTATATATTTAATCCTTTATATTGAACACTCAATATTCCATATATTCAATAAGACATTCAATACTTCATTTCATTGTACCATCCATTTTTATATTATATATTCCACATTCTATATCCCACATTAATTTTACAAGAATATAAATAAAACATAAAAAACAGACAGAGTTGGAACTCTTTTAAATAAAATAATATATATATATATATATATATATCAATACGGAGACTAATACATGTTCAAATTTTTCTATTAATTTAACAGGTAGTTAAATTGGTTGGTTAGTTAAAATGAACTAATTACGCTGTATAACTACCTGCTAAATTAAAAGGAAAATTCGAAGATGTACCAGTCTCTGTATTGTTTGTAAATGTTTGGAATTTACACTCTCAAAGATATTCATAATCCAGGGCAGGGAACCAGGATTTACCCATCAGATGATTAGCAGTGGGATTGTTCACACTAAGCAGTCACTGATGTTTATTACTACTTGATGTGGTTAGGCAGAACCTGGACTATAGCTGAGAGCTATTATGGTATCCACCGAGATAATTTATCTCTATATATTCATCACAAATAGCTACACACAGACATATGTATGTTTATAATACATATGTTAATAAGCTCATCCATATTTATGCGCATATATGTGCATGTGTCTGCTTTTGTGTGTACATACATATGTATATCTATCTATATATATATATATATATATATATATATATATATATATATATATATATAT
>NC_069009.1:7971998-7972524 GCF_001194135.2 Octopus bimaculoides
AAAGATCACAAAATGACTGTGGTGTGACTCCTGTTTATGAGGTAGAAACTCCTTGTTATTTTGGGTACTTGAGTATATATAAATTTAGTAAATGGAGTAAAACGCATATGTTAACTGAATACTTTTATTTCCAACATATGTTTCGAAGATTACAAATGGTTCCTTCCATAGGAATAGGTGATGTTGATAAGAATGTAATCTTCTCTTCAGGGAAATGCATGGGAACCAGCTTAAACGTAAGACATTTTAACCGAATATGAGAACTGTAGTTGGAGAGGGTTGTTACGTAATTTATTTGAAAAAGCCGTTAGAGGTTGGGACGCTACTAGACAGAACGTTGGACAAGAAGGGAAGAAAAGAAGGAAAGAAAAAAAGAAAATTTAGAGTATAAAGTTGGGAGATACTAAAATGTTTTAAATCCGATAAAAGATTGGAGAGGAATGTTATGTAAATAAGGGGAGCGTAAAGGGGAGTTGATCTTGTATTTCTACAAATAGTGTTGACATAAATGTGTACAATCATATAT
>NC_069009.1:7972616-7973032 GCF_001194135.2 Octopus bimaculoides
TATATATATATATATATATATATATATATATATATATATTCACATATTTACATACATGTACATAAACATACATACATCCAACCATATACACATACATGTACATATATATTTTTTTAAACAAATATATACAAACACTTACACATATATAATTCCATTTATATACATGAATGTGCACACACACGCATATATATGCATACATACACACAAACATACTTACACATGTATACGCACACACACATATATGTGTGTGTGTATGTATGTACATGGATTCATACACGCATTAGTATACACACCTTAGTACATATATACACATGGTAGTTGTGTGGTGATTGATATTAAAGCAGTGGAATATGTATAGGAAAGTGATTCTTATATTAGTTAGTAAGATATTAAATGATTGACAATTAATTAATAAA
>NC_069009.1:7974511-7979753 GCF_001194135.2 Octopus bimaculoides
GGCACATAAAAGACACCATTTCGAGCGTGGCCGTTTTCGTGCGGGTGACACGTAAAAGTACCCACTACACTCTCTGAGTGGTTGGCGTTAGGAAGGGCATCCAGCTGTAGAAACTCTGCCAAATTAGATTGGAGCCTGGTGTTGCCATCTGGTTTCACCAGTCCTCAGTCAAATCGTCCAACCCATGCTAGCATGGAAAGCGGACGTTAAACGATGATGATGATGATGATGATGATATATATATCAGAAGATTTGGAAGTGATGTACAGGTATTATATATTAGAAAAAATAATAAGGTTCTCAGAGATCTGGATGGTTGTATATTTACAGATTTTTATTAATATGTCATGTTTTTATAAATCATATATTAGCACTAAAATACACTCACTTTACATAGTTTTAATATATTTTTTAATATATTTTATATTGTGCTTGGTGACTGGTTTTGCTTTCACTAATCATAACATTGAAATTATTGTAATTTCATATTTTCTTAAGAAGATTTTAGTCCATGTTGTGTGGAGAAGTTTATGAATATATATATATATGATGGAATTCTTTCTGTTTCTGTCTACCAAATTCACTCACAAGGCATTGGTAAGCTCAAGGCTACAGAAGAAGACACTTACTAAGGTGCCTTGTAGTGGCACTGAACCAAGAACCATGTTGTTCGAAAGTCTCTTACCACACGGCCATGACTGCGCCTATATATATATATATATCTACGTATATATATATGCATATATATGTATATACATATATATATATATATATATATATATATATATATACGCACATGCATATATCAGATACACAGACACACTAACCTCATGTATATGCATTCATTGCCCCACTTCCCCCACTTATGCATCCATCCCCACTATCATCAGATCTATCCCTACCCCTATATCTAAACAGCTGCACTGAAAAGCACAACACCATCTTCAGACAAGAGGAGGATACTTCCGGCATACGCCCATGTACACAGTCTAATTTTACACAGACCTGCATTGACCTTTGACCTCTGACAAGGTCTACTCCCATTTGGGTCACTTGTTCCAGCAAGCAGTAGTGTCAGGCATATTGAATTGCACAATATGTAGTTGGGAAATCTGTGTGTATGCATATGTATGTGAGTATATATGTATACATATGTCTGTAATTATGTGTGTATATGTACATATATATGAGTGTATATGTCTTATGTCTAAATGTATGAAGATATATATGTATATAGGAGTACACGCACACACATATATATATATATATACAAACATGCACACACAAATCTATGAGTATGTTTGTGTGAATGTGTATATATGTGTGTGTGTGTGTGTGTGTGTGTGTGTGTGTGTGTGTGTGTATTTATATGTAAATATGCAAACATACAAACACACACACATGTATATACACACACAAACACACATACATCTTCACACACATGTATACATACATCTTCACACACATGTATACATACATCTTCACACATATGTTCCAGTACAGATATTTATCTGTACTGGAACATGTATATACTTATATGTATTGAATTATATGGCTATAAGAATATATCTGTGCGTCTGCACAGAAATATGTGGATACACACATCCAGAGATATATATGTGTGTGTGTGTGTGTGTGTGTGTGTGTAAAATTAATAAGATAAGAAAATTATAATAATCCATAACACACTCTCTTTACTCTTTTACTTGTTTCAGTCATTTGACTGTGGCCATGCTGGAGCACCGTCTTTAGTTGAAGAAATTGACCCCAGGACTTATTCTATCGGTCTCTTTTGCCGAACCAGTAAGTTATGGGGACATAAACATACCAGCATTGGTTGTCAAGTAATGGTGGGGGACAAACAAAGACACACAAACATATACACACACACACATACATATATATGACAGGCTTCTTTCAGTTTCCCTCTACCAAATCCACTCACAAGGCTTTGGTCGGCCCGAGGCTATAGTAGAAGACACTTGCCCAAGGTGCCAGTGGGACTGAACCCAGAACCATGTGGTTGGGAAGCAAGCTACTTACCACACAGCCACTCCTACACCTATGGAGATTTTCTTCTAATGAGAATTTTGGATTTATTATATGACGTCCTTGAATTGACTGACTATATATATATATATATCTTTTATCTTTCACTTGTTGTAGCCATTAGGCTGCATCCATGCTGGAGTACTGCTTTGAAGAACTTTTAGTTGAAGGGATTGACACCAGTATGTATCTTTTTAAAGCCTGCTACTTATTCTCTTGGGTTTTTTTTGCTGAACCGCAAGGTTACATGGATGTAAACACACCAACACCAGTTGTGGTGGAGGACAAACACAGATACAAAGATACACACAACACACACACACATTGCAGGCATGGCCATATTTGCAGGTGTGGCTATGAGTTAAGAAGTTTGCTTCCTAACAACATGTTGCAGGGTTCAATTCCACTGTGTGGCACCTAGGGCAAATGTTTTCTACTATAACCTTGTGACTGAATGTGATAAATGGAAACTGTAGGAAGCCTGTCCTATATATATATATATATGTGTGTGTGTGTGTGTGTGTGTATCTTTGTATCCGTATTAGTCCTTGACCACTGTTTGATAATCAATGTTGGTGTGTTTATGTGCTAGTAACTTAGTGGTTTGGCAAAAGAGATGGATACAATAAGCATTAGGCTTTAAAAAATGAATACAAAAAGCAATGTAGATTAAGTATATGTGGCTGATAACGTTTATCATACTTGTGCTGCTTTGATTTCATATTTGAATTAATTCTTACGCATGCATTGAGCAAGCATATCTGCACATGGTTCGTATACGATGAGGAAAGTAAGTCGTGGACTGGAGATAGGATTCATCTCCAATCATGATCAGGTACATGATGTTTACAAGCCACAAAAGTCGCGAAACATTGATGTCCATCACTCATAAGATGGGATTAGAAGTGAGTTATCTCACCTGTCCATGACTCTAAAGTGTTTTAACACCCGGCACTTTGAGAGAATATTCTCCACCATGTCAATAACAACCTACCACAGTGGATGTGCATTGCGTATATGTGGTTGACAATGATTATGACACTAGTGCTGGTCTTATTTCATATTTGAATAGAGATACACACACACACAGTTTCTGTTTCTGTAGCCTCTCCCAATAGCTCATCTGTTTCACTGAGTAAATCTTCTTTGTCTTGTGGTGCTCGATTGCCTCAAGTTACACCACCGCTTTGATGCTCTGTGATGACCACAGTTGGGAGCAGTAATCCAGGTGACTGAGGACAAATGTCTCCTATAAGAGTAGCAAAGTATCCTTATTTCTGGTTCTGAAGGATCTAAGGATCCATCAAGCTGCTCGCCTGCACAGAGTTGCCATCCTGGCAATATGTACATGAAATGTTACATCACTACTCATGTGGATTCCCAGATTACGCACCGATTCTAACACTGGGCCTCATGGACATGGCCGATGCCTGTGCCACATAACTGACACCAGTGTCAGTGGCACATAAAACCACCTATTACACTCTCAGAGGGGTTGGCATTAGGAAGGGCATCCAGCCATAGAAACTATGCTAAATCAGACTGGAGCCTGGTGCAGCCCCTCAGCTTACCGGCTCTGGTCAAACCGTTCAACCCATGCCAGCATGGACAATGGATGATTATGATGATATGTGTGTGTGTGTGTGTGTGTGTGTGTGTGTGTATACATATTGTGCTTGTGCTACATTAAAAGCTCTCAGTCCACTCTGCTGGTGATTAATGTTAGAAAGAGCATATAGCCATAAAAAGCCTGCCAAAACAGACACAGAAATTTGGTGCAGGCTCCTGCCTGGCCGGCTCCTGGCTGGCCAGCTCCTGTCAAACTGTCCGACCTATACCATCACGAAAGGGTGTAGATGTGGAAATGTTCAAAAAGCACCTGGAGAAAAAGTTCGTTTTCTATGTTTTTGTTTTTATGTCTTCATTTCTCATTGTGTTCAACGCTTTTTTGATGTCCTGTACCCATATATGCATGTATATATACATATAGATGTAGGTATGTACATATATGTATGGATATATGTATATATTTATATATTATTTATATTATATTATATTATATATATTTCTCAAAAGAAGAGAGCAAATCAAGAAAATTATGGCAGCAGAAACAACTATTCCTCGATAAATATTCTACCAATTATGGTAAAGACTATAGAACCCAGAGAAATAACAGTAAAAGAGAACAATCTCACCAACGTAACAAAAGCCAGAACATGGAGCAACATGAACACTCATTCCACCATGAGTTAGAGAGGAACTATGGTAAGAACTCCTCCCTTTTTGTATGCAAACACCCTAATGTACACAATATAAACAAAAACAAAAACAAGATAAATATTCCTTTGATCAGGCCATTAAAAGTAGAAATAATAGATCATTTTCAAGAGCTCAACAAAGACTACCTACACAAAACTGTATAAAAAACCAATCTAGAACTGGAAACAAACCTAGATCATTCTCTGAGATCATTAAAATCAATACTAACGAGAAATTGTAAAATAAGATGTATAATTCCAAAAATAGGACAAAAGACATAAGAAAGCCAGGTAAAATAATACAACCAAAACACAAACTTCAAGTTAACACCAACAAAAATAGAAATCACAAACAGAAAAACATCCATTTTTTAATGTCAGGACAACAAACACCAGAGAAAGAAAAATTCCAAGAGGAAACATACCCAAAACAACTAGTTGTATAGATCCTAAAATAATTAATCTTTCCAAAAGAGATCTTGACAATGATGAAATCCAACTCCTACTAAAAGGCCTGAAATTTACACCTACACCATCAGTCAACCACCATGAACTAAAGGAAGATATCTAAAAATTCTGTCGTAGGTTGTGACTTGTGGAATTCTTTATTAACAAAAACAATAACAATAACAATAACAATAGTAGTAGTAGTAGTAGTAGTAGTAGTAGTAGTAGTAGTAGTAGTAGTAGTAGTAGTAGTAATAGTAGTAATAATAATAATAATAATAACAATAACAGTAGTAGTAGTAGTAGTAGTAGTAATAGTAATAGTAATAGTAATAATAATAATAATAATAACAATAACAGTAGTAGTAGTAGTAGTAGTAGTAGTAGTAGTAGTAGTAGTAGTAATAGTAATAGTAGTAATAATAATAATAATAATAACAATAACAGTAGTAGTAGTAGTAGTAGTAGTCGTAGTAGTAGTAGTAGTA
>NC_069009.1:7985235-7987567 GCF_001194135.2 Octopus bimaculoides
AAATACCAAAATTAGGCCGAACATTAACAAATCAGAGATATCTGCACTTAAACGCATACAAAACGATGAAACAATAATAATTAAACAAGCAGATAAAGGGGGTGCAATCGTTATCATGGATGTGGAATACTACAAGGATTTGGTTGAGGACCAACTGAAGGATACAACCTTCTATTGTGAAATACCCTCGAACATAGACCACCACATCATGAAGAAGATCAACCACCTGGTTTCTAAACATTACAACTCACTCACTGACAATAGAAGAGAATACATCACCAATTTTGAGCCAAAACCCAGTAACTTTTACGGCTTACCAAAAATACATAAGTCAGAAGATATTCAACAGGCAGTGAAAGAACAAGGAAGTGAATACATAAAAGTGCTATATCCAAAAGACTTAAAACTTAGACCAATTATAGCTGGCCCAGCATGCCCTACCCTCCGTCTAAGCAATTTCATCGACATTATTTTGAAACCACCCAGCTCCATTCAGGATGACATTGCTTTCCTGTCCCATCTTCCCAAAACAACTGAAACAAACTCAATCCTACTGAGCATTGATATGGTAAGCCTTTACACCAATATCCCACATGATTTACGAATAAAGGCGATTAAATACTGGGGAGATAAACATAGAGAAGCAATTCCCAACAGATTCCCAGCGACATTTATATTAGACTCGGTCAGACTTATTCTGGAAAACAACACTTTCTTCTTCAATGGAAAGAACAACATCCAAATTAAAGGCACAGCCATGGGAACGAGGTTTGCTCCCATTTACGCGAACTCGGTGATGGGATACTTAGAACAAAAACTCTACCAGGAAAAAATAGAGGAGAGATACAGCACTGAATTTAGGAAGTATATTGAAAAGGCATGGAAGAGATACCTCGATAATCTGGACAAAATCTCAAAACACTGTGGAAGAATTCAATATCCTTCTGAACAACCTACACCCATCCATCTAATTTACAAAGGAGATGAGCAGTACCAAATTACCATTCCTAGATATAATGGTAATTAAAAAGAACACCGCCATTACTACAGATATATATTATAAACACACAGATACACATCAATACCTGAATTTTAAATCGTGCCTTCCACCGTATACAAAACGTAACATCCCATACTGCTTACTGCTTAGCCAGAAGAATCTGTACCATTGTAGAAGATTTGAAGATCAGGAATCAGCGCCTGATGGAAATGAAAGAATTTCTGGTCAAGAAAAAGTACCCGTCACTACTTATAGAAAATGGTATTCAGCAGGCTATGAAAATACCCACACAGCCACTGAGGACAACACAAAGAAGAGAAAAGCAAGAACAAATCATAGCATTTATAGTGACGCACAATCCATGCCACCAGAACATCTTCAATATCGCTAAAGCAAACTTACCAATCCTTGCACAAAGTAAGGAATTAAGAGATATCATTACAGACTGTCTAAATGCAAGGATAGCCAATGCGTTACATGCCAATTAATTCATACCAGCCCATATATGAACACAAAAATGAGGAAAATATTCACAAATGCAAATATGAACTGCAAAAGCAGAAATTTAATGTACTGCAGCAAATACCCGAATTGTGAAGAACTGTATGTTGGCCAGACAGGCAATGCACTATCAGAACGCTCATGTGTTCACCGATAACAAGTTAAAAATCGAGAAGTTCACCAAATACCGCTGAGTAACCACCTAGCAGCATGTGGCCAGGAAATATTTATAATATTTCCATTTCATAAACTATACAATCCGAATGAAATCGAGAGAAAACTGAGAGAAAAGGACTTTATTAATAAATTCAAACCCAAGCTTAATAAACAATGATAAAAAATAATCTTATTTAAGGTTTAAAAATCTTATCCCCATATCTAAAAAATAAAAATCTCTAAAAAGTATTGCTGTTATCATTTCTAAAAATAAACACTGAAAAATGGTATGGCATCATTTCTAAAAATAGCCTAGCAATTACTACTTCTATCCACAGGAATGTATATAAAGGACAAAATTTAACCAGTCAACCACAGTTGAAACCAATGAATACAATTGTCACCACCACCATATGAACCTGAAGATTGCATAAATGCAAGAAAGTATACTAGTTCAATAAGAATGGACATTTAATATTTCATTTGTGCAATAAGAATAGACACTTAATACGTCATTTCATTTCTTTTTACTATATTATTTTATATCTTATATTAATATTATAAGATGATAAATAAAACGTGAAAAACAGACAGATTTGGAATTCCTTTGAGTAATGTATATACATATATATATATATATATATATATATATATATTAAATAAAAGAAGGAAAAT
>NC_069009.1:7988225-7988998 GCF_001194135.2 Octopus bimaculoides
TATATATATATATATGAGTGTATAAAGATATATACATAGAGAGAAGACCCCTGACAGGACTTCTCTTACATGCTAAAAAGGGCAGTTAAACCCAAACCACGAAAAACAATAATTCCAAAGGCACCCCAATACTGGCACTTGAATGAAAAAATTTATTATAAGTCTTGAGTTTTCCTATTAATGAGCAAATATATTAATTTGTCATCCATAATTCGTCAGTGGGATCACTAAAACAATGGATGATTATGTAGCTTAGTATTTACTGAAAAAACACATGTGTGAGTTGCATCTTTATACATTATGGATTCAAATCAAGCACGCAAGTGCATTCACATAGCCAGCAGCAAATAATAAATTTTAAAACTGCAAACTATATGGCCTTAGAACTAGGAACATTTTACTGTGTAAATTATAAGGGTAGAAACATTAGAATAATTTATTACCAGTGGTTCGTATGTATAACAAAAATCATAAGACAACATATTTTCATATATAAGAGTGTATAAATCTTTAGACACAGAGAGAAGACCCCTGACAGGACTTCTTACATGCTAAAAAGGGTAGTTAAACCCAAACCATGAAAAACAATAATTCCAAAGGCACTTGGGTATGGGATTAATAATTTTTTTCATTCAAGTGCCATTATGAATCATCATGGTGCCTTTGGAATTATTGTTTTCTGTGGTTTGGGTTTAACTGTCCTTTTTAGTATGTAAGAAATCCTGTCAGGAATCTTCTCTCTGTGTATAAATCTTTATACACTCTTATATATA
>NC_069009.1:7989795-7990245 GCF_001194135.2 Octopus bimaculoides
GCTATCTGGGTGACCAAGTTAGTAGTGGGGGTGGGTGCGCTGAAAGTGTAGCTGCTAGAATAAGAATAGCCTGGGCAAAGTTCAGAGAGCTCTTACCTCTGCTGGTGACAAAAGGCCTCTCACTCAGAGTAAAAGGCAGACTGTATGACGCATGTGTATGAACAGCCATGCTACATGGCAGTGAAACATGGGCCTTGACTGCTGAGGACATGCGTAAGCTCGTAAGGAATGAAGCCAGTATGCTCCGTTGGATGTGTAATGTCAATGTGAATACCCGTCAGAGTGTAAGTATCTTGAGAGAAAAGCTGAACATTAGAAGCATCAGTTGTGGTGTGAAAGAGAGACAATTGCGTTGGTATGGTCATTTGGCGAGAATGGATGAGGATAACTGTGTGAGCCCGTTGAGGGAACCCGTGGAAGAGGCAGGCCCAGGAAGACCTGGGATGAGGT
>NC_069009.1:7990345-7992229 GCF_001194135.2 Octopus bimaculoides
ATATATATATATATATATACATAATATATATATGTATATATATATGTATGCCTGTATATATGTGAGATAAAAGTTTCACTTTAATAGTTTCAGTATTAATAGTGAAACTATTGAAGTGAAAGTATCTGACATTACAATAGGGAGATGTTGCTTCACTTTTGACACTTAATACTAATACTGAAATAGTGTAAGAGATAAGAGATTGCTCTGGGCTCGCATTAGGCAAGAAGTAACAAATGTTTTTGGCCTATGACAGCACATGGACCCTAATAAGGCATGTATAAAATTTGAATGAAATTTGTTGTGTAGTTCATGAGTTTTAGGGATTCACACAGACAGACACACATTCTCATCTTTATATATATATATATTTTTTTTTTTTTTTTTTTTTTTTTTTTTTTTTTTTTCTGACGTGACTCTTTCTATCTTTGTATCTATCTCCCCCTCTCATTCTTCCTTCTACTGTTCTTCGCCTCTTCCCGTCACTACTATCTCTCTCTCTCTCTATCTCGTTGCTCACTTATATTCTACTTCCTCCACTTTTTCTCCCTCTACCACTCTTTCTCCTTACCCATCACTGGTCACATGTGTCCAGCTGCTAATTCTTTTCATCCTTGGTCACCCCAAGCTTCGCATGTACATCTTCGCCTTTCCAGTTTGTGCTTCACAGCATTCAATATACACATACTTCTCCACGTCTGGCTGTATAGCCTTTTGTGTTTGTTTATTTCACCATTTCGTTTTCCTGTCTTGTTTTCCGTCCGCCAGTATCCTCCATGGAACAAATTTAATTTATGTCCTTGGGAAGAGCCATTTTAACGATGCATCCTGCCCTAACTCTTAGAAACGCCAGTGTTTTAATAGTGGCAGCTGATGAAGGATATGTTCTCTATGTGGCCTACGTGTTTTTTGTACCTTGTTTATCATTTTGTCCATGTTTTTTTGCAACGTCATGTACCCAGATATGTATCTATATGTACATGTAGATGAAGGTATGTACATACATGTACACGTATATGCATATACTCATATATTATTTATATATATAAATATATATAAATGAGTGTTCATCTTGACAGATTATAGCGGTCCCATCAACACACACACCACACCCCATCACACAGTACAATCATTCCGTTGATGAGCCCTTAGATGACTCTTAAGACCAGCTGCTGACTGACAGAGTTTAAAACACAAGTTACAGATATTATTTAAGTTTCTTCTATATCTTTGCCCTTTGGAATCTGATTCTAAAGGAATATTTTTGTGAACTAACATATGTCTTTTAAATCCAGATATTGTCTTACAAGTTTTTTGACATATGACACAAGTTGTAAGAGGTGATTGGTGTCCAAGATCATTACCTATCTGGGCAATACGATTTTCATGTGACTTCATGTGGTTCACGTATCCTGTTTTTGACAAAGAACACAGTCGCATATAATACATATCCAATGTTCACTGTTGATTACAGTTCCAATTGTTCCTTTACAACAGATCCTTTTAAGTTCAGAGTGCTGAATCATCTTTTCCTCCCAGGCATTACAACCAGTCCTAACAGCACCTCCCCCACTTGTTCCGATCTAGAGCATCATTTTCCCAATCACTTTTGTTCATATCTAGTTTCTTCGGGTTTTCCTTCACACAGTCTTTATACCTTTTCCTCGGCTTATGTTGTGATCACTTACACACAGATATATATACATATACATATACATATACAATATGTATTTTGAGCCCATTTTTCTATTTAAGGTTTTCTTCGATATTTTTTTAAAATAGGATGAATCTATAATAAATTCATTTGTTTTGTTCATTACGCATCCATGACCGTTATTTGAAACGACCAATCAAACAGATCCATGTGTTTTAAATTTTATATCA
>NC_069009.1:7992736-7993853 GCF_001194135.2 Octopus bimaculoides
ATGACAAGTTGATTCTTGGCCTTTAAAAATGGCAAAACCAGGTAGCTATTTAAGGTGGGGCATTCATCATCGTCATCATCATCATCGTTTAACGTCCGCTTTCCATGCTAGCATGGGTTGGACGATTTGACTGAGGACTGGTGAAACCAGATGGCTACACCAGGCTCCAATCTGATTTGGCAGAGTTTCTACAGCTGGATGTCCTTCCTAACGCCAATCACTCCGAGAGTGTAGTAGGTGCTTTTACGTGCCACCGGCACGAAGGCCAGTCAGGCGGTACTGGCAACGGCCATTCTCAAAGTGGTGTATTTTATGTGCCACCTGCACAGGAGCCAGTCCGGCAGCACTGGCAACGATCTCGCTCGAATGTCTTTACACGTGCCATCTGGCACAGGTGCCAGGAAGGCAATGCTGGTCACAGGTGCCATTGACGGTTTCGCTTTCGCTTGCCACAATAAGTCTTTGCAAGCAGAGTTTCGTTTCCAATGAAGGAGACGACGTTGGCATGGGTACTATGTCGAGTATGCACACTGACATAACACATCCATCGGAGCATACTGGCTTCATTCCTTGTGAGCCTACATATGTCCTCAGCAGTCACGGCCTATGTTTCACTGCCATGAAGCATGGCTGTTCGTACACATGCATCATACAATCTGCCTTTTACTCTGAGAGAGAGACCCTTTGTCGCCAGCAGAGGTAAGAGCTCTCTGAACTTTGCGCAGGCTATTCTTATTCTAGCAGCTACGCTTTCAGTGCACCCACCCCCACAACTAATTTGGTCACCCAGATAGCGGAAACTATCAACCACTTCTAGTTTTTCTTCCTGGAATGTGGCAGAAGTTGTTCTCTGCACATTCACAGTGTTTATAGCTCCTGAACATCTGCTACAAATGAAAACTAACTTCCTAGTTAACCTTCCTTTCATATTGCTGCACCTCTTATGTGTCCATAGTTAGCTTGCACTGGGTGCATCTTATAGAGTTACTACCCACGCTTTTCTACAGATCGAGCAGGGCCATCTACCTGAAGGGGTTTGTGTTTTGTCTGCTTTCCTACTTATTAGGACTTTGGTTTTAGCTAGGTTGACTCTAAGGCCCTTCAAAGCTTCTAATAT
>NC_069009.1:7994902-7996335 GCF_001194135.2 Octopus bimaculoides
ATATATATATATATATATATATATATATATATATATGTATATATATATATATTCATATATATATTCATATATATATATATATATATATTTACATGACCCTATACATCACCTCTGTCCAATTAGCTGTCAAGAACTGTCATGATGTCATAGCTTGGAACAAATTTATTAAATAACATGTGGCAGTGGTAGTGTTGGTGGCAGTGACAGTAGCAATGGTAATAATGGTGGTGGTGATGACGCTGGTAACAGTGGTGGTGATAGTGCTAATGCTTCTTGTGGTGCTGAGTAGGTGGATAGAGGCGTGTATTAAGAACAGTGCTGTGAATGTTAAAGTTATACAGTTGATAGATGTATACAGTAATGTTGTAGTCATAGTGGCAGTGGTGAAAGTAAAGGGGGTGCTACGGCTGCTTTTCATGTTTTAATATTATGTTGTTTTAATAATAAATGCTTTGCTTATTGTATTTGTTTTTGTTTTTGTCATTGCAGGTTGCTATTCTGACCCGTTCCAAGAAGCAGTACTGTGGCGGCACTTTGATCTCTCCTCAGTGGGTTCTGACAGCGGCACACTGCATCCGGAAGCGAGGCAAGAAGCGCAAAGTGATTGTGCGTGTCGGAGAGCATGACTTGCGTACTGCAAATAATGGTGGCAGAGGTGGCGAGATCAACCTGATCCTGGAGAAAGACTTCCCCCACCCGAAATTCGACTTCCATACCATTTCTAATGACATTGCTCTACTGAAACTAAAGAGACCTGTGCGTCAGAGCCACACTGTTGGGTTTGCCTGTCTGCCAGGCAAGAAGCAGGAGCTACGTGCTGACACCATCTGTAACATCATTGGTTGGGGCAAAGTGAATGGTGCACACCAACATGGTGCCAGGGTCCTCCATGAAGCCGAGGTACCAATCGTAGACCGGAACAGATGCCAGAAAGCATTCACTTACCCAATCACTGGCGATCAGATCTGTGCTGGTTTCAAAGAGGGAGGAGTAGACTCATGTGGTGGTGACAGCGGGGGACCATTGATTTGTGCTGTACAAGCAAACAGCACCACCCTCTGGTATGTATATGGCATCACCAGTTATGGAGAGGGCTGTGGACAGAAGAGCAAATATGGTGTCTACACAGATGTGCGCAAATATCTAAAATGGATTTACAGAACAATCGGTAACAACTGTACCAGGCGACCTTAGACATTGGACCCTTAGTGCCCTAGTTTGATAGTCCAGTAGACTGGTAGGGGTCCAAATAAATGGGGTGAGAAGATGTTGGGTGAAAGACTTTGGGGATCTGTCATTTGTTAAAATGACCTTACATTGAACAGTTAATACATTGGTCTTGTTGGTCAGCGATCAGCAACAAGCAAACAACATATATATGTATATATACACACACACATACATATATATATATGTATGTGTATATATATATA
>NC_069009.1:7997312-7997900 GCF_001194135.2 Octopus bimaculoides
ATATATATATATATATATATATATATTGATATATATATACATATATATATATATACACATACATATATATATATATATATATATATATATACACATATACATACATACTTTATATATATGTATATATACACACATTATATATATATATGTATATATACACACATTTTATATATATATACATATATATACATTTGCAATTCAGGTAGATTTATCACTTTTATGCATGTTTGCTTAAAGAAACAGCTAGTAACCTGTTCTATTGTTCAATTGTTTGTATTTTCTGGAAGCTGTGTCTGCTAAGGAGAGACTGAGGGAGAGCAAGAGAAAGAGAGCCGCAAAGAAAGAATGTGTGAGAGATAAGAGGAGGGGAGAGAGAAAGAAAAAGTAAAACACTTCCAATGATAGAAAAGGAAGATTATGATGCTGATGATGGGGAGAAGGAGGAGGAGAGCTATACAGCTAATTATGCAAATAGACTAAATAAAATATCTTTTGAAAAGTTTATCTCTAAGGATGGCTAGATGCTTAGTTGAAATTTTAGGTGTGTGTATGTATATATATATATATATATATATATATATATATATA
>NC_069009.1:7998238-8002583 GCF_001194135.2 Octopus bimaculoides
TATATATATATATATATATATATATATATATATAGATAGATAGATAGATAGATAGATAGATAGATAGATAGACAGATAGATATAGATATATATATATAGAGAGAGATGACAAACGAATAATCAATTGTCGTATGAGCTTCATTAGCTTACAGCTGTTTCCACAATATGACGCAGTGGACTCATAGTTGAGTGCCTGAGTAACACCTTACAGTTTCATCAGAGCCTCAAACATGATGTGAATCTTATTTGGGAAAACAAATACATTTAAGCATACATACAGGAAGGCATAACCAATGAGAAAGCATATATGTGGGGGATGAAATCCAGGGGCTCCTCCCACAATAAGAATAAGATTAATTATATATATATATAAGTTTAGTTGTGTGTATATTTATTTATATACATACATACATATATATATATGTGTGTGTGTGTGTGTGTGTGTGTGTGTGTGTGTGAGAGTATATATATATATATATATATATATATATATGCATACATACATACACACAGATATATACGTAATATAGTAATTCATTTTTGGAATCTTTGATCTTGAAGCAGATAAGCTACAAATAATAACATCGAAATATTGGGTTAAGAGAAAACTTTTGGATAGATTAAGTTGAAGGCTGCTGGAGATATGGCTTCATGTCCCATGGACACTGTTTAACTTTTCCTATCCAAAAAGGATTTTTTAACCCAATATTTGCATGTCATGATCTATAGCTTATCTACTTCAAGATCCAACACTCCCACCCAAAAATTATTTTATGTTTTCTTGAAGTTTACAACTTCTTATGCCGTCAATAAATAGGTATATGTATGTATACAATGTGAAAATAAAACCACAAGTCTTGTTAAATAGTTACCCAATTTTTGTATGATTTGAATAATAATTTATTTTTGCCATTCTTCAAGCTGAGAACAAAACAATTTGTCAGATGACATTTTACCAGGTGATGTTTAAACAAGTGATGCTGTATATAGATATGTATACATGTATGTGTATGTATGTAATGCATAATACACACACACATATATATAAGTATGAATGTGTATGTCTGTGTGTGTATATATATATATATATATATGTGTGTATGTATATAAGTATATGTGTGTATAGTTGTATATTAATTATTTCAAGGATATAAATACCTCTTAAAGGGATGTCAGCATCCAGGTTCCCTGGTTTTATCCAGTGTATCAGTGAAATACTAAAAGATGTGAGTTTCACATTGATGGATATGGGTACATTACCATTTATGTATAAGAAAAAGAAAATGGAGAAATTCATATGCGGACATTAACTCATGGAAACATATCTAATTTCAAACAATATCAAACTCATAGATCCTACAATTGTTTCCTTGCCCAATTAATTCAAATTAGAAAAATTAAATTAAAGATTCATATTGAATATAGTTAACTGAACATTTCTTTGGGGTGAGAACTTCATAGAAAAGGAACTACATCCAAATGTATTGATATATCATTGGCTAACTCAGCATTAAGTGCAGATATGTGCATTTACCAATGATATATCAACACATTGGGACGTAGTCCTTTTTTCTATCAAGTTCTGACCCTGAAGAAATGTTCAGTTAACTATATTCAATATGTTCATTCAATATGAATCTTTAATTTAATTTTTCTAATTTGAATTAATTGGGCATGGAAACAATTGTAGGATCTTGGAGTTTGATCTTACTTGAAATTGGATTTGTTTTGATTAATTGATGTCTGCATATCAAGTTTTTCATTTTCTTCTTTTTCTTATATACATATATCTATATCCAAAAACGAGTTTAAAGGAATATATAATCCTGGCAGTTACCGTGTTTCCTCTTAAATCGGCTTCAGATGCAGGCTAACTACAATGGCCTTTTAGTGATACCCAAGTTAACGATAAGTTGTAAACTCTGATAACTATTCTCACTTAGTAAATCCAAGTGTCCTATTCAGGACTGCATAGTTTCTGTTGAGTAAGTAATAGTATTATTAATGATAAGGAGAAAGGAGAATTTTCACATTTATAATTTTCTTAAACATCCTGATGTCAGTGTTGGTACAGTTTTATCAGGGTCCTAATTTTACTATTGTTTTGAAGAGAAACTCATATTTAACAGTGTGCAGTTGATAGAGTTGAAACACGTGCACGTCCAGAAAAGGACACTGTAAATAACTGTTTAATGAAATTATAGATGTAAAAATTCTCTGTTCTCCTTTAAAAGTTCTCTGTTCTCCTTTTCATTATTAATACTATATATATATATATATATATAGATACATATGTGTTATAATTTAGAACAAACAGTAAAAGTTGTCATTATAGTACTCGGAGTTTCGAATGTTGGAGCGAAGAGCTACGATACATTAACATTGGCTACTAATGGCAACAGATGTTATGAAAACCATTGAATAGAAGGGAAGTTACTCTAATAGGTAGAAAAAGAAAAAAAGAAAGGCAATAAAAAATACACGCAACCATATTCTCACATAGATATAAACCTCCTGCGTTCACAAAGCCTTCGTACATACACTCTCACACAAACATGTATATGTACATGCACATACACACACAAACATATATATATATGTACATATCCATACATACACATATATCCACACACACACGCACACGCATATAAATATACATATATATATATGTATATGTGTAAGCAACCTCATCCTTATATAAACATATGTGCTTACATGCATACACGTAACATAATATATATATATATATATATATATATATATATATATATATATATATATATATATATAAGACATACATTATTTATGAAACCACTGTAAATTCCATGAATGCTAATAATACAGTTTCAACCAAGGGATATGTGGGTTTCACAGAGGGAAATTTCAAAGCAAGATTCAACAATCACACCTTAAGCTTCACACACTGGAATAAATGAAAACTACCAAATTATCCAGTTATATATGGTTCCTAAAAAAACCAGGTGTCAACTACAGTATTTACTGGAAGACCTTAGCCAAGTGTAAACTTTATACCAATGGTAGTGGTAAGTGCGGTCTTTGTAATGTGGAAAGATGGCTCATCTGGAAAAGTTCTTTCGACCCCACTACTTGTTTAAATTCAAGAACTGAACTTTTGGATCATGTCCACATGTTACAAAATACCTGTTACGGTTTTGGGCACCCCAAGATCATGGCTAGAATCCACATTTCTACTATGTTCCTGCACAAGCTTTCCCATATGTTTTAACTTCCATTAATTTTTTTAATTTTTTATATATATTTTTTCATTTTTTTCCATTTTCCTTTTTAATTGTGTGAGTGTCTACATGTGTGTACATATGTATATGTATATGAGTGTAAGACTGTGTCCAATGCATATGTGCGACTTTCATGTACACGCCCTCTTCATTTATACGGCTATGCATATGATTGTATATATGCAGGAATGTGAATGTATGTCTGTATATATATATATATATATATATATATATACGTATGCCTGTGTGTGTAAGTATGTGTGGATGTATGAGTATGTACATACATATATGTTTGTATGTGTGTATGTGCATGTATGTATACATGTTTGTGTGAGTGTGTACATATGTAGACATTGTGAACACAGGAGGTTTATGTCTATGTATTGCGAGAATATGGTTGCGTGTATTTTTTTTCTTTTTTCTTTTTTCTGCCTACTAGAGTAACTTCCCTTTTATTCAACGGTTTTCATAGCATCTGTTGCCATTAATAGCCGACAAGAATGTATCGTAGCTCTTCGCTCTGACGTTTGAAACTCTGAGTACTATAATGACAACCTTTTACTATTTGAAAATAGAAATAATATATTTCTAAATATCTCAGAGAGCTTTATGCAGTAGCAGCACAATAAAGTGATAGTATGTTATCAACTTAATGTGACAGTCCCATAAAAAGGAAGAATGCTACTGTTATTTAGCCCTAGGAAACACAATTTCTTGTTGGACTCCTGCGTCCTTATGTTTTCAAAGGCATATAGGCATCGACAGCTAGCAAGCCATACTGCTCCAGACTGATGATGAGCAATGACTCTGAAACTAGTCTCTGGATGTTGGCTTTTCTGGGTGGAAGTGCATATCTCCACTTTGAAAACTAAGGACACAGGAAATGTGTCAAGTCCAACAGGAACCGGGCTAAATAACAGTAGCATTCTTCCCTTTTATGGGACTGTCACATTAAGTTGACAACATACTATCACTTTTACTGTTTGTTCTAAATTATAACATATATAAATAATCCTCTATTTATCTAATATCGAGGTCTCATTCTTTTATTGCTACTTATTATTATTATTAACATTATTATTATTATT
>NC_069009.1:8004670-8005372 GCF_001194135.2 Octopus bimaculoides
ATATATATATATATATATATATATATATGCATATATATATATACACACATATATATGTGCATATATACATACATACATACATACATACACACACTGACACACACACATATATATATATATATGTAGAGAGAGAGAGAGAGATAAAGTTAGATAAGGCCAGTTTATGGGATTATCCTAGGTTTCACATCTATAAAGCACTTAGCTTTACAATGTATTGCCAGATCCCGAACCTATTCAGAATTGGCAATATGCTGTAAAGCTAAGTGCTTTATAGATGTGAAACCCCAGGGTAATCCCATAAACCGGCCTTATCTAACTTCATCTATATAATATACTTCTCTATAATTTAGAGCGTTCATCTATTTTGGATTTATGTTTTACTGACGACATATATATATAAATATCTTCAAATTCAGTGATTTTTTTTTCTATTCATTTTTTAATATATTTACACACATATATATATATATATATATATATATATATATATATATATACATAAACTGAGAAGTACTCAACATTATTAGCTTAGAACATTAATCTATTTAAAGCTGAGTTTGTGTGAGTTGCTACTCAGGCTTTCTTGTCTCCAGTTTCCAGGTGATGGACTCCATATAGATTAGAAGTTTAGTCATGGTGAATAAGGACCAGCTGACTCTGTTGATAAATCAGGTGATATCCATTTGTTAGATATGTGTGGGA
>NC_069009.1:8006173-8006744 GCF_001194135.2 Octopus bimaculoides
AATATATTTACACACATATATATATATATATATATATATATATATATATATCAGGGATATGCCACCTAGGTAGGCAAGGTAGGCAGTGCCCTACCTTGGATAAAATAGATCAATAGCAACATTTTCCTTTCATGGCAAAATATACACCTAATTCAATAAAATCTGATTACTGTGTATAAAATGCAAGATATTTTATTTTTTTATAGATTAGGTAGGCATAATTTGTCCCTGCTTTTCAATCTCAGTATTAAAACTACGTATAGTAATGCTGTAGTACACATGCTGTGTGCATTCCTACAACAATGTTTTCTCTACGCGCTATAAAGGTAGAAGTAAATCTGCCTACAACTCAGTTGCATGCCTGTTTTTCATTTATTTTTTGTGCGTTTACTACATAAAGGTCACCAACTGCCTACCCTGAGTAATTACTGACAGCATGAGCCTGATATATACATATATACAACATACATATATTCCTATCCCCGTTTGCAGATGTATGCACACAAATATCCTTCTCTCTCTCTCTCACTCTCTCTCTCTCTCTCACTCTCTCTCTCTCACTCTCTCTCTC
>NC_069009.1:8008003-8011128 GCF_001194135.2 Octopus bimaculoides
ATATATATATATATATATATATATATACATATATGTGTGATATATCTATATATACATATGGTATTTGTGCATACATATATATATATGCATGTGTGTGTATACATATATATGTGCGTGTGTGTATATATGTGTGTGTGTGTGTGTCTGTGTGTATAAGTATATGTATATGCATGTATCTTGGTCTGTCTCTATATTTATATCTATTTATCTTACATTATATCTTTGTGTATATGCTTTGTCTATGTAAATGTATAAATATGATTATTTTATATTCTTGTGTGGCTTTCTTTTTATATACACATTTACACACATTTACCTATACATACAAATATAAATAATAGTAACAAGAACCACAACGATAGTAACACCGGTAACAGTGAAAACATCAGTAACAACAATGTTATCAACAACAAAAGTAAATCCATTTTATCAACTGGTGTGAATCTGTTAAGTTGTTTGATAGTAACAATGTCAAGGTGAGCTATAGTTACACCAAAAACTTGACTGGTTTCTTAGTTTATTCAAAAGAAAGACTTTTTCTGCACAAACACCATAATCTTGAATTTATGTAATTACAATAATGCAAATGTCTTGTTTCATATTTGTTTTGGTCATTAGACTGTGGCCATGCTGGGGCAGTGCCTAGAAGATTTTTGGTCAAATGAATCAGCCCCAGTATTTATTCTTTCAGTCTTTTTTGCCATACCACAAAGTTACAGAGATGTTGTGAAGCAGAGGTAGGAGACAAACACAAGCACATAGAAACACACACATACATGACAAGCTTCTTTCAGTTTCTGTCCACCAAATCCACTCACAAGTGTTTGGTCAGTCTTAAGGTTATAGTAGAAGACACTTGCCCAAGGTGCAAGCTGGACTGAAACCAAAACCATGTAGTTGGGAAGCAAACTTCTTACTGAACAGCCATGCCTGCACCAAATATACTTATAACACCAACAGTATGCATCTTTATAAAGCTTTAGTGTATCAAACTAAGATATTTGTAAAAGAAAGAAATATTCTTTTATTCTTTTATTTGTTTCAGTCATTTTGACTTGCAGCCATGCTGGAGCACCACCTTTAGTTGAACAAAAAGACCACAGAACTTATTCTTTGTAAGCCTAGTACTTATTCTATCTATCTCTTTTGCTGAACTACTAAGTTATGGGGATGTAAACACATCAATATTGGTTGTCAAGTGACGGTGAGAGGACAAACACAGACACACAAACATATACATACACACAGAGTTTCCGTCTACCAAATCCACTCACAAGGCTTTGGTTGGCCTGAGGCTATAGCAGAACACACTTGCTCAAGGTGATATATAGAGCTTAGAAATCTCTTTAAGAGTTGACTCATTCAACATATGTATACATTCAGAAAAAACAATACCTCACTTACATCTTATCCAAATCCATTCAGAAGTTAAAGAATAATGTTATAAAATCGATAGATCCATTATAGAACAAGCATCTCTCAACAATTATGGTCACAGAAGAGGTAATCCCTGTCTTTCAGAGAGGTAAAACATTCTGTTAAAAAATTTAACAAAAGATTGATGTATCGAGATATTTATTAAAAATATCCAACTTTCAACTGGCTAAAATTTTTTATTTCTTACACAATGCATTCTACATACTCTGAAAGGTGGCTTAATAAATTACAAAAATTATTCATAAATTTACCAACACCTCATTAAAGATGGCTGCCTTCCAAGATTGTGTATCTTTTATCTTTTACTTGTTTATCTTTTATCTTTTACTTGTGCCCCACATGAAGAAGTTTTAGTTAAATGAATCAATCTCAGACCATTTTTTAAGCCTGGTACTTATTCTATTGGTCTCTTGCCAAACAACTAAATTATGGTGATGTAAACACAGATAGAAAGACACATGCACACAGATAAATATATATATATATATCATGGGCTTCTTTCAGTTTCCATCTACCAAATCCATTCACAAGGTTTGGTTGGCCCGAGGCTATATCAGAATACATTTGCCCAAAGTGCTTATGCAGTGGGACTGAACCTGGAGCCATGTGGTTGGGAAGCAAACTTCTTACCTCATTAACCATTCTTTTATCTGATGTTTGTGTATATAGATGTATATATAGGTGCAGGACCAAAGACTTGAAGTATTTCGTGTTGCAAGACAGTGAGTGAGAGAGAATCGTGATGTCATGGGAGAGAAATGTGTTAGCATGGATGATGGTATGCTTGCTCTAAACGAGGCTGCAAAGAAAGAGGTTTGGAGACGCCACTACAAAATATTGCTCAATAAAGAGAATGAATGGGAGAAAGAGGGTCTGCCGGATGTTGACTCAACAGAGGGACCAGCTATCCGAATTGACAATACCATGGTAGATAAAGCAATTAAGACTATGAAGACAGGGAAAGCCCCCGGCCCATCAGGAATCACTGCAAAGATGCTCAAAATATCTGGTAGTGTCGGCTATAGCCTAGTGACCCATATTGTTAACCAGGTGATACACAAAGGAGTCATACCCGATGACTGGTGTAGCAGCACCATAGTCAACTGTGACAAGGGTAAAGGGGACACTTTAGATACAAATAATTACAGAGGTATCAAGTTGTTAGATCAGGTTATGAAAGTCACAGAGAGGGTCATAGCCCAACTAATTAGGGTGTGAGTCAGTTTAGATGAGATTCAGTTTTGGTTCATGCCAGAGAAAAGCACCACTGATGCTATATTTCTGGTAAGACAGCTGCAAGAGAAAAACCTCTGTACCTGACTTTCGTTGACATGGAGAAAGACTTTGACAGGGTCCCCCGATCCCTTATCTGGTGGTCAATGAGGAAACTAGGGATAGAAGAATGGTTAGTGAGAGCTGTGCAAGCCGTGTACAGAGACGCTGTCAGTAAGGTGAGGGTTGGCAATGAGTACAGTGAAGAATTCCAGGTAGAGGTAGGGGTCCACTAAGGTTCTGTCCTCAGGCCCTCCTATTTATCATAGTCCTCCAGGCGATAACAGAGGAATTCAAGACAGGATGCCCCTGGGAGCTCCTCTATGCTGATGACCTTGCATTAATTGCTGAGTCACTATCAGAACTAGAAGAGAAGTTTCAGGTGTGGAATCAAGGACTAGAATCGAAGGGCCTTA
>NC_069009.1:8013658-8016572 GCF_001194135.2 Octopus bimaculoides
GGGATTGCAAAGGAGTAATTCACTTTGAATTGTTACCACCTAATGCAACAATCAATGCGCAAGTTTACTGTCAGCAATTAGAGTGTTTGAAACTAGCTTTGAAGAAAAAAAAACCCGCTTTAGTGAATTGAACAATGCCCGACCACACACTGTAAATATTACATCACAGAAGATCGAAGAGCTTGGTCGGGAAAAAATTCCTCATCCACCTTATTCTCCCGACCTTGCTCCTTCAGACCACCATTTGTTTCGTAGTTTACAGAATCATTTGAGGGACATAACTTTCACAAGCCAGAAGGAGTTCGAAACTGACATTTCAGAGTTCTTCACTTTGAAACCAAAAGAGTTTTACATTGATGGGATTAAAAAGCTTGTAAATTTGGTAGCTAAGGCAGTTGGCTAGTTGTAAGTTTTGGTTGAAGAGGAGATAGGAGAAAACGGGGAAAGAATGCATGTGAGGATGGGGTGGTTATGAGAGAGGTGGGATGTGGTGGGTAAGAGGAATGTGCAAAAATAATCATAAGGAGGAATAATTTAGTAGAAAGGGAGGTATTATTGGAGGGGGTAAGTTGCTAGAGTGACTTAGTTATACCTTAAGGTAAATTATAATTAAGGGTAATTGTAGTCAGAGGATTAAATAGATTTAACAAAGTAGACAAATGATGTGTAGAACCTGTGTTTACAAGAGAGAATTACATCTGAGAATCTATTAAGTAATGAGGGGTTGTGATTATCTCCTTTCTCTCATCTCTATTCACCCTCCTCTGCTTCAACACTCCGCAACTACATGGTTCCAGGTTCAGTCCTGCTTCATGACACTTTGAGCAAGTGTTTTCTACTACAGCCTCAGTCCAACCGAAGCCTTGAGAGTAGATTTAGAAGATGGAAATTGTTGTGTATATGTGTGTGTGTGTGTGTGTATGTCTTTGTGCATGTGTTTGTCCCCCACCATTGCTTGACAACCGGTGCTGGTGTGTTTCCATCCCTATAACATAGCAGTTTGGTAAAAGAAACTGATAGAATATGTATCAGGCTTTGAAGAAACAATAAGTTCTGGGGTTGATTCATTCGAATAAAAGATTCAAGGCAGTGCCTAAACATGGCTACAGTCTAATGATTGAAACAAGTAAAAGATAAAAGATATGTATGTGTGTGTGTGTGTGTGTGTGCTGTTTACATGCACAAACACTCACACATACGCACAGAGAGGGAGATAGAAGGAGAGTTTTGGTGATTAAAAGCAGGAGAAATAGGATTCAGTATGTAAAAGTAGAGCATACATATTTTATTTATCTGTAGCGACTTATGTCTAACATCTCCCTTATGTATAGGTGTGTGCATATGAATGCATGTGTATGTATGTATGTATGTATGTATGTATGTATGTATCTATGTATGTATTGCAAATCTATGTTTTGTTTTATGTATGTCTTCTCACGCATATACTTGCATATCTAGACATGCTCACATATACTTAATTGATAAACTTCTGGAAAGTTTTACAAATTTTTACAGTTCCAGTGATGTCTTGGATCTGTAGTCTTTGAATCAGCTTTCTCCTTTCTGGTTTTGAAAAGTCTAATTTCTCTAGATTGGTATTTAAGCAGTGTATTACATATCCTAGTGTCCCAATAATTACAGGTATAAATCTAAACTTGTAATCTGGATAGATATGTGTGTGTGTGTGTGTGTGTGTATGTGTGTGTATTTATATATTGTTAATAATGAAAGAAAGAAAATGGAGAATTATGGATGTATAAATAATTTATTTGTATGATATAATGAGGTTGAAAGTCTTTTATAAAAACAATACTAATAAATTATATATTATAAAGCTCTAAAAGAAATAGCAGATGCCAGAAACCTACATATATGTTTCGATTCATGCCATTAGGTGTTTGTGTGCAGCTCATACATTCCTCTCCACACACTTTCTACAACTTTGCCTAGGCCTCTGAGCGGATATCACCGTAACAACTTTCTCTGTCATGGTCAATGCAATGATCACATGCTATACACCTTCCTTCCAAGCACTTCTGTAAACAGTAGAAGTGAGTTAGAACGTTAAAACTTAGTGTGCATGCACAGTAGAGTTCAAAGTCAATCTTTGTCAAGCAGCTTCACTCTGTGTGCTTTAGCTTCGTTACTATGGCAACAGTCCGGATACTTATTGATCAGACCTGGTATGTATGTATGTATATATATATATATATATATGTATATATATAATACTATATTTTAATACTATACATTTCAAATAATATACCCACTCTACTGACAGAGTGCATCTTTTCCCTGATTCACACACATATATCAATACATATATAGATGTATGTATGTATGTATGTATGTATGTATGTTGCTCGTGAGCTGAACCGTTATAAAATTGATATAGCTGCACTCTCAGAGACTCATCTAGAAGATGATGGTCAGCTTGAAGAAGTAGGAGGTGGATACACCTTTTTTGGGAAGGGAAGGCAGGAGGAGCATAGAGAGGCTGGTGTTGGTTTTGCAGTCCGATCTGATATCCTTAAGTTGGAAGAGCTCCCTGTTTCTATAAATGAACGTATAATGACGCTATGGTTGCACTTGAAAGGTAAGCGGTTTGCTACTCTAATAAGTCCCTATGCACCTACTTTGACTAGCTGTGATGAAGATAAAACAATGTTTTATACCCAGCTGAGAGGCATACTTAGAAAAATCCCCAATTCTGATAAAGTCATTCTACTGGGGGATTTTAATGCCAGAGTTGGAACAGACTGGCAAACATAGAACTCTCTAGGACGTTTTGGAGTAGGGAAAATGAATAGCAATGGTCTCATGCTACTGGAGCTTTGTGAAGAACATGGTCTCTACATCGCAAGCACTCATTTTATGCACAAAGGTGATCACACAACAACATGGATGCACCCAA
>NC_069009.1:8018210-8021877 GCF_001194135.2 Octopus bimaculoides
TGGTTGAAGGAACAATTCTGAAAGTAGTAGACAAGTTTGTCTACCTGGGCAGCACACTCAGCCATTCTTGCTCCCTGGATGAGGAAATATGCTTCAGGTTGCAGAGAGCAACTAATTCCTTCTGGTCTCTTCAGTCTCGTGTCTGGTCCCAGCATGGCATAGCAAGGCAAACAAAAGTTGCTGTGTACCGTGCTTGTGTACTGACATCGCTCCTCTACTCGTGTGAAACATGGACTCTGTACAAACGTCAGGTAAGGGTCCTTGAACGCTTTCATCAGAGATGTCTCAGGCACATTGTCAATATTGGCTGGACCTCAAGGATTCCAGACACACAGATCCTGAGGACAGCTGATATCTTGAGTATTGAGGCGATGGTGCACAAGCACCGGTTACGTTGGACTGGACACGTTATTAGAATGAAGGATAGCAGGATTCCTAAGCAGATGCTCTATGGAGAACTTGTAAATGGAAGAGGACTCCGGCAGAAACCAAGGCTGTGCTTTAAGGACTGTGTCAAGTCCTCATTAAAGGCTTGTGATATGCAGGACGCTGACTGGGAGAACAATGCCTGTCATCGTCACAGATAGAGGAAGCAGGTTAAGGAGGGGATCAACACTTTTGAGAGAGCATGTATCCAGCATGAAGAATTTAAGCGAGCTGCGCGAAAGTGCATGGCTCGTACAGTGGATGGGGAAAGCTTAATCTGCAATGTTTGCAGTCGTGTATGCTTATCAAGAGCAGGGCTCATTAGCCACCAACGGAGCCATAAATGCAAAATGTAAGTTAGTACTAGAGCGCAGAAGGTTCCTGAAGGTCGGCAATGGTCTTCCTCGGTCACGAGTGGATGGCCATCATGTATGTATGTATGTCTGTGAGATGGGCTTCTGTTAGAAACCTGTGAAACTTTGTCACACAAAACTGAATCAAACCGTTTTCAATAATACATACAAACATACATATATAGAGAGATGATATCAAAAAGTTGCCAGACTAGTTCTGTAGCATGCCAACAGATGGCAGCACATGGTTTATGTGTACAGTGAGAGCTAGGAGTGACCTTCATGAGGCAGTGTGCTGAGTGACATCACTGTGTTTACTTTGCAAGTTGTGAAATTTGTGTTTTTCTAATCACATGTTTACTGTAGTCTGCGACTTTTGTCATGGACAGGAACAAAGAGCCAACAATGAAATTTTGCATTGACCTCGAGAAGTCAGCTACAGAGACATTCAGGAAATTTACAGCAACAAGGCAGTGGGTCATACACAATTTTTCGAGTGTCACAGGCACTTCAAAAGTGTAAGAATGTTCCTGTAAGATGATAAATGATCTGAAGCGTCACCCCTGGAAATATGCAGAAAATTCATCAGCTTGTGCATGAGGATTGCTGGCAGACAATCGATGACATTCTTGATGTTGTTGGTCTGTCTTATGGCTCCATGCAGGCAATCCTAACATCTAAATTGAATATATGACATGTCTCTGCTGAATACTGAGCAGAAAGAACATCTCGTCAAAGTCTGTCAAGATCCCCATCAATGTGCCACTGATGACCCATCTTTCATGTCGAGGATCATCACCGATGACAAGAGTTGGGTCTACAGGTACAACCCTGAGATGAAGCAGCAGTTGTCACAATGGAAGAGGCCTTCATCACCACAACCAAAGAAGGCATGACAGAGCCACAGCTCAATGAAGAGCATGCTCATTATCTTTTTCAGCATCCATGGTATTGTGCATCAAGAATTCATCCCTCAGGACTGGACCATCAACTACTGTGACATTTTGAAATGTTTGATGTAGAACATTTGGTGAAAGCAACTGGATCTGTGGAGCATGAAGATTTGGACTCATCATGGCGACAATACATTCTGTCCTCATCCATGAGTTTGTTTCCAAGAACATGGTACTGCTTCCACACCCGCATTATGCAACAGATTTAGCACCTGCAGACTTCCATCTCTTCCTCTAGATGAAAAGGCAGGACAAAGGTTGCAGTTTTAACCCTGTTGTTATCTTGAGCAAATCGCACCTGTGCAAGGTGACTATTTTGAAGGAGATGATGTTAAAACTTAGGTAAATAAGTTGTTTTGTATTAAATATAACAAGTCCAGGAACCTTTTGATACCACCTCATGTATGTATGTGTGTGTATGTGTGTGCGTGCATGCATGCATTATTTAAAACCATTTAATTTGGTTCCATGTGACTTAAAGTTTCACAGGCCTTTAACAGAAGCACATCTCTTTTAGTCTTTAGATTACCAAAGTCTGAAAGAGAAGGCTTCTGTTAAGCTGCATGGAACTGAATCAAACTGTTTTAAATAATACATGTAACTCCTACTAAACCTAATGAGTGCCCTTTTCTTTTGTTTGTCCACTCATTATTACATATATCTTTCTATCTACCTATCTATCTAGGGCAGGTAAAATTCCAGAGATCCTTGGACAAATTTTCTCCAGCGGTCTTTGTCTCTCATCATCACTGCCAGCTCCTGTGTCTCCCAGAGACCAGTGCCTGTCTTTGGGGCATCAACATATGTCATTCTCGGTCTCCTCCTAGTACGTCCATGTAGGGGCTCCCAAAGGAGCACTGAGTGCAGTATCAACTCTGAATGATGGTGAGCATGTCCAGCTAACCTCAGTCTCCTCTGTGTTATTTTCAAGCTAACTATTGGGAGGCTCTCATACATCTCTGAGTTCTTCATCTTCAGTGAATACTGATTAATCTTCAGAGCTATCCTCAGCATTCTCGAGTGAGTAGCACCCATCAACTATCTGAGTGAGTTTCTTGGTCAGTGTACAAGTCTCAGATCTGTACAACAGCACAGACTTCTAAACAGGATCCAACCCGAGATGGAGAAGAAGTTTAGGGACAACCAGAACGGATTCAGAGAGGAAAGATCAACCATCAGTCACATCCTAATGCTGAGGAGGATATTAGAGGGAGTTAGAGCAAAAAGTCATCCTACTGTCATGGTTTTCATTGACTTTAGGAAGGCCTTTGATTCTGTGGAAAGTTACTGCCTGATGAAGATCTTACAGGCTTATGGAATCCCTAAGAAGATACTGGACCTGATATCACTGCTCTACACCAACACCAGAGCCCAAGTCATTACACCTGTTGAGATGATGGAATTCTTTGAGATACTGGCAGGAGTGCTTCAGGGAGATACATTGTTTTCCTACCCTTTTATCATCTTGATGAACTATTGCATGCGCCTTGCATTGGAGAAACTCAGGGCAGCAGGGTTAAGGCTAAAAAGATATCAGATGCTGAATTTTCTGATGACATAGTTCTGGTGACAAACACAGTGAGGGAGGCAGAGGAATTGATGCAGGAGGTAGAAAATGTGTCGATGAGTGTGGGGCTGAAGATGAATGAAATTAAGACAAAATATCTGGTAGAGAACATTCAGAAGCCAGAGAAAGTTATGAATGTAAGCAGGAAGCTACTAGAGTTGGTTGAGGACTTCCTGTATCTGGGAGCAAAGATTGGGAACACAGAGGATGATATAGTTGAAAGAAAGAGCAAAGCCTGAGCAGCATGCCATAGTTCGAGATCTGTATGGAAGTTGGACCTTCGTAAAGACCTGAAGATATATATGTATATATGTGTGTCTATATATATATATATATATATATATATATATATATATATATATATATAT
>NC_069009.1:8022350-8025008 GCF_001194135.2 Octopus bimaculoides
AATAACACAACATCCAATGTGTAACAAAGTAAAATCCATATTTCACCATCAGCGTTATTTAAGTCCAAGAAAATCAAGGCACACAAGTCGATACATTAAACCAACAATCCAGCAGGTAACATCGGTAAAGTCAATCCATAATTTAACATCATTTACAATGGATTACAAATATAGGTCGGAATACAAACACAAAACACCTATGGCCATTTCGGGGGTATATCACCGTATTTAGAGCACAATATTTGTTTTCTCACTGTGGTAGCAATTGCGAGACAGGTTATTTGGAAAACGAGGATGAAAGGCATGAAGTCAGGCATTTTCATATCTAGCTCTGCACTGGTGAATTATTTCACCTTCCACATCAAAAGGAAAGTAGAGCTAGAGAGGAAATGTCTGACTGCGAAAATGTTTGAGAGTCGATGGAAGAGTGTAGCACGAAAGTTGCGAATGAATGTAACCGCATGAACGAGACGAAGGACTCATCTCAGTTATCAGTGGCGAGGCGGGGTCCGTACTAAACCCGCCTTACCACTCCATCCGTAATGTCTCCCGGTCTGTCTCATCATTCGATTTTATTCCAATTTCATTGTTCAAAATTTTTAAATGCATGTTTCTGTAAATTCATCCGTTTCATCTGACCCCAAATCAGATTGTATCGTCCCCTCTATGGCGCCCCTTGTGGGTAATACAAAATAGACTGGTGCCTGCATTGATGTTTGTGTATGTTCTTTACCCTGAAGAGGGGGTTATCACTAGTTTGTGCTCTAAATACGGTTATATACCCCCGAAATGGCCATAGGTGTTTTGTGTTTGTATTCCGACCTATATTTGTAATCCATTGTAAATGATGTTAAATTATGGATTGACTTTACCGATGTTACCTGCTGGATTGTTGGTTTAATGTATCGACTTGTGTGCCTTGATTTTCTTGGACTTAAATAACGCTGATGGTGAAATATGGATTTTACTTTGTTACACATTGGATGTTGTGTTATTATGTCGTCCCGTGTACTTCGGTATTCCTGTGTATGAATTACGAAATTGGATTTTACCTGCTAAATTTGCTGTCATAAGGGAAGTAATGAACTTTCGTACAATTTAAACTTAAACTTCTTTTATTAACCATTAACCTCAACGAATGAACTATTTTACTACGTTTCCCTATGTATTATTTTTTTTCTCTATATTATTTTTTCTAAATATATATTTTTATTCCACTATATCTGTACCGGTCTATAATATTTTTAATCACTTTTTAATCGCAGTTTATTTATTTATGTTATTCTATTATATTTTTAATCGATTTTATTCTTATGTATAAAAATTTTGACTTCCCTTTGCTAACTTGGTTTTGTGGTTTATGCTGTACTTTTTATATGTGGTCATTGGTGGGCTGTGGCTTTTTGAGTCGATGACCTAATGGTTTTATTCTGCAATTAACTTTGTACTTTTGTCTCGTTTAGTTAGAGCACTTCTTTTACAGCCTTGTATAAATTCTATTGGTTTTCTAATACAAAACTGTTAATATTGAATAATTATATATATATACATATTTATTAGGGTTACTTGTGCAGCTCGGGTGACAACCTATGTAATATTTTTGCCATGCTATACACATTTTTGCATTTCTTTTGTAAGCTTCAAATATTTTGGCACCATGTTGCCTTTTACCCCTCCCTGTGTCATTTGTTCCTCTTATTTACTATTTAGTGTACATCAAGAACTTTAACAACGTTATATGATTTTTTTTCCAAAAGGAGCAAACAAAAATAAATCGTCTGGACTTCCAGCTCTTGAAAGAAATAATGTTCTGAAAGTTTTAATTCAGTAACAGATAGAGCTTGTTCTTGATATTCATTTGAGCTTTACTGAGAACTGAAGCCATTTGAATACAAAAAGCATTTCAGTGTTAATTCTTTTACTCATTTCAGTCATTTAACTATGGCCATGTTGGAGCACTACCTTGAAAGGTTTTAATCACACAAATCGACCCCAGGACTTCTTTTTTAAGCTCAGGACTTATTTTGCCAAACTGATAAGTTACAGGTATATAAACACATCAACACCAGTTGTCAAACGGTGATGAGGGAACAAACACAAACATGCATACATACATACATATATCTATAGAAGTCTGTCGTATGTATATATATTTAGGGATGGTCATATTGCCAGTTTAGCCAATAAAAACACATGCACTGTATATTTGGTGTTAATTTGCTTCAGCTTTATATTACATTAATACAAAAAAAAACACAAAAAAAGTAGGTATAAACATATGAACAAATAAATAAATAAAAACAAAAATAAACGAACATGTATTAACAGAGGATATAGACAATACAGACACACTCCATATACACACATGCACTTACAAAACATACACACATTAAGGGATACGCATGCGTAGACACATACAATAGGAATACAAAATACAAAATGGCTGATAGTTAGCAAGGAGGGACACACATAAGAAAGAAGAAAGCAAAAGACCACTGATGAGGTCACAGAAGTGTGACGAAAGAACTCTGGCTGAAATAGGATTAATGTAATATAAAGCTGAAGCAAATTAACACCAAATATACAGTGCGTGTGTTTTTATTGGTTAAACTGGCAATATGACCATCCCCAAGTACAACAACATCTCTTTCAACACAC
>NC_069009.1:8025163-8032955 GCF_001194135.2 Octopus bimaculoides
CTTGACAACCGATATTGGTGTGTTTACATCCCTGTAACTTAGTAGTTCGGCAAAAGAGACTGATAGAATAAGTACTAGGCTTATAAAGTATAAGTCCTAGGGTCGGTTCGTTCGACTAAAGGTGGTGCTCCAGCAGGGCTGCTGTTGAATGACTGAAACAAATAAAAGAATAAAAATATATATACGACAGGTTTCTTTCAGTATCCATCAACAAAATCAATTCAGAAGGCTTTGGTCAGCCGGACGCTATAGTAGAAGACACATACCCAAGGTGCCACACAGTGGGACTGAACCTGGAACCATGTGGTTGGGAAGCAAGCTTCCTTACTACACAACTACGCCTGCACCTATGCATAAATGCATTTCTCCCATAAATAAACCAGTCGAAATAGCAGCTGTTTTTTGAGCAACAATGAGAGTTTTGTATATGTAGTTATCATCACCCACGACTTTATAAAACAGATAAAATATAATTTTGTTCGATATATTTCAATGAAATTAAGGCATACCTACACAAATGTGCCTCACCGTTCCCAAAGTTTGTTTCCTCATAACCTCCAGAAAAATGAGTATTTTTTAATGAAATTTTCTACAAATACGCTTCAGACATTTGTTTCGAAAAAAGTTTTCCATGAGTGGGAAGAGGGGTTTCGAAAAATCCACACGAGTCGATTTTGTTTCCCCAATAACTTTCAGAAAAGTGGGTATTTTCAATGAAATTTTCTGCAAATACCTATCAGAGTGTGTAAATTACGATTGTATCAGAATTTCATATGAAAAACACTCGTACACATCTACAAAATGAAACTTGATATTGTCTCATTATGTGTGTGTGCGTGCTCACCACTTTTTTTTTCTTTTCTTATACTAAATTCTAATAAATCGTTATCTTCACATTCTGAAAGGTATTTGTAGAAAATTTCATGAAAAAATACCCGTTTTTCTGACAGTTTTTCGAGAAGCAAAGCCAACTCACGTCAATTTTTCGAAGTTTCTCTAACCACTGGTGAAGAAAAAAAAAACTTTTTTCAACAAATTCCGATATAATCGGCATTTACACCATCTGAAGCGAATTTATAGAATATTGTATTGAAAAACATTCATTTTTCAGGAAGTTAAAAAGAAACAAAGTGAAGGTGGGGCGCGCTTGGGATCTGTTAGATCTCATGCACAGCTAGATCCCACATTTGTGTAGGTGTACCGAATTTTAAAAGGTTCTTTATGTTCAAATTTTAGATGGCTTCTTCGTGAAGAGAACGGTGACCGATGATTATAACAACCGAAGACGGATAAGAGTCTAAACGATATCAATTTCCAGTTTAGAAATCTTTCAGTGACTATAATAAAGGCACTTCACCTTCAATGTTGATTTTGTTGTTCAAGTTTAAGCGCAATAAATTGGTTATACTACTGAAATGCACAAAATATTTCAATACACAATTCCTAATATCTAATTATAAAAATATAATGGGATTTTTTAAACATTGAATAGTTACGGGGATCCACCGGAGTAAAACAAGAAGGAAAGGAGTCCATAAATGAAAGATGGCTGGGAAACGCTGGTCCAGACGATATCGATTCCGTTTAGAAATCTTTTTAACTTTGCGATTAATGACTGACAATTTTAGAAGAAGTAAAAATAGAAACCAATATATTTTCAGTGATATTAATAAAGAAACTCTACCTTCAGTGTTGACTTTGGAGTTTTCTTCGTGAAACAAAAGTGATAAGACTCGAAACGATTAGCAGACGATAACTACTTTGCGCGTTCGTCTTGCACGTAAAAAAAAGGGGGAATACTTCGGGTGATTCCGGATGATTCCGGTTTAAACACTGTGTGTGTGTGTGTAAGAGTGAGAGAAAAGGAGGAGAAAGACAGAATAAGAGTCGCAAACAGGAAAATAAAAAGAAATATGGTAGAGAAAGAGAGGGAGAAAGTGCACCAGAAGGAGTGATATGAAAGACAAAGAGAGAGAGAGAGAGAAGAGTGTGTGTGTGTATCAGAGTAATATGAAAGACAAAGAGTGAAAGGGGGAGAAAGAAAGAATAAGTGACATTTAGTCTCCAATAGGGAAACAGAAAGAAATATTAGATAGATAAATAGATAGAGACAGAGAGGGGGGACAGACAGACAGAAGGTGAGAGAGAGCAGTAGAAAGAGTTTGAGTTAATAAAAACTAAAAACCCAATAAAACCTTGTTTGTTAAACTTTTTGGACCTGGGTTTGCACTCACTAAGCTAATTTCATTCCCGAGCCAGTGTGTGTATATGAGTGTGATTGTCTCTATGTGTGTGTGAAAGAGAGGGCAACAGTAAAGAAGAGAAAGAGAGAGAGAATGTGTGTGGAGGAGAAAGAGGTGCTGGAGAGATATATAGTTTTTTCTATTCTAGGCACAAGGCCCGAAATTGTGGGGGAGGGGGCCAGTCAATTAGATCGAACCAGTACGCAACTGGTACTTAATTTATCGACTCCGAAAGGATGAAAGGTAAAGTCGACCTCGGCGGAATTTGAACTCAGAATGTAAAGACAGACGAAATATGTAGAGAGACATTGTGACGATATGTTATACACTTGCGAAATTCTGTGTGATGGACAGAAGAATGCCTCTCTCTGATTGACATCTGTTGTAAAGTTGTCAACCCTTACACTTAGTCATATACACATTACAATGTTATTCTGTTTGTTCTTGCAGTCTGGCTGTTTTGGCACTAAGGAAGATAAAAACTCAAATGGAGGTAGATATAAATACGGATAAAAGAGGAGACAAAAACAGAAACAGAAATAGTGGAATTAGGGAAAAAATAGGGGAAACACAGAAGAAAGAGGGAAATAGAAAGAGGAAGAAGATATATTATCCTTTCTATTATAGGCGAAAAGCCTGAAATTTTGGGGGTGGGGGCCAGTCGATTAGATCGACCCTAGTACGCAACTAGTACTTAATTTATCGACCCCTGAAAGTACGAAAGGCAAAGTCGACTTCGGTGGATTTTGAACTCAGAACATAGGGACGGGCGAAATACCACTAAGCAGTTCGTCCAGTGTGCTAAAGATTCTGCCAGCTTGCCACCAAGGAAGTAGACATTATTCTGTATTTGTGTTGAAATTGCAAGTACAACTGAAATGTTTAATATGAAACACTGTCATGGAGATCAATAAATTTATGCATTAAAAGATCAGCATCATCATCATCATCATTTAGTGTCTGCTTTCCATGCTGGCATGCGTTAGACGGTTTGATTGGAACTGGTAAGCCAGAGAGTTGCACCAAGTTTCAGTCTGATTTGGCATGGTTTCTATGGCTGGATTCCCTACCAATGCCAACAATTCCAAGTGTGTAATGGGTGCTTTCTATATGCCACTGGCACAGGTGCTTTTATGTTCCACCAGCAAGGGCACCAATTATGTGACACCAGTATCAGCCACAACTACAATTTCAGTTGGCACAGCATATCACCAAAGATCCCAGTCACTTGTCATTGCCTCGGTAAAGCCCAATGTTCAAAAGTCATGCTTGACCACTTTGTCCCATGTCTTCCTGGGTCTACCCTTTCCACAAGTTCCCTCCACAGTTAGAGATTGGCACATTTTTACACAACTGCCCTCGTCCATATGCATCACATGACCATACCAACACAGTTTTCTCTCTTGTACACCACATCTGATGCCTCTTATGCTTAACCTTTCTCTCAAGACGCTTACACTCTGTCATACATGCACACTGACATTGCACATCCAGTGAAGAATAATAGCTTCATTTCTTTGAAGCCTACACATGTCTTCAGCAGTCACAGCCCATGTTTCACTGCCATGTAGCATAGCTATTTCCACACAGGCAACATGCAATCTGCCTTTCACTCTGAGGGAGAGCTCCTTAGTTACCAATAAAAGTAGAAGCTCTCTGAACTTTGTCCAGCCTGTTCATATTGTAGCAACTATACTTTCAGAACTACCTCCTCCACTACTAACTTCGTCAGTTAGATAATGGATGATCCTCCCTGCCATTTGATGGAATCTATTTTCTGTACATTTCTTGTGTCTATTGTACCTGTACACATGCCACACACAAAGACTATTTTCCCAGTTAACCTTCCTCTGATATTGCTGCACCTCTTAGGTGTCCATAGCTTATACTGGGTACATCTTATGGAGTTTCTACCTACATCTTTGCTACATATTGAGCAGGGCCATTTACCTGGGGGGATTTATGATTTGTCCTGTTTCCTACTTACTAAGACTTTGGTTTTTGCTAGATTACCTCTAAAGCTCTTTGATTCTAGACCTTGCTTCCACACATGAAATTTCTTCTCTAGTTCTGGTAGTGATTTGGCTATAAGAACAAGGTCATTGCATAGAGGAGCTCCCAGCTAAAACCCAACTTAAATTCTTCTGTTATTGCCTGGAGGACTATGGTGAACAAGAGGGGCTGAAGAGGGGTTTATTTTTGGCTAGGTACTTCTCCTGTAGCTGCCTTATCAGAAGTATAGCATCAGTGGTGCTTCTCCCTGGCACAAAACCAAACTGCATCTTATCTAGACTAACTCTCTTCCTATTTAATTGGGTTATGACCCTCTCCATGACTTTCATCACCTGATCCAACAATCTTATACCTCTGTAATTATTTCTGTCTATGGTATTACTTTTACCTTTGTAGCAGTTGATTATGGTGCTGCTACACCAGTCATTGTGTAAGACTCCTTCATGCACCACCTAATTAACTATACAGGTGAATAAAACATAACCCACACTTACAGATACTTTAAGCATCTCAGCAGTGATTCCTGAGGGGGCCAGAGGGGGTCTTTCCTGGTCTTCATATCCTTCATGGCTTTATCTACCATGCTACTGTCTATTTGGATTGCTGGCCCCTCTGTTGGATCCACAGTAGTCAAGTGCTCCTTCTCCCATGAGTTCTCTACATTTAGTAGCCTTTCATAGTGGCACTTTCGTGCCTCTTTCTTTGCAGAGTCACTAACTGCAAGTGAACCATCATCCATGTGAACACAGTTCTCTCTAACAACATTACAATTTTCCCTGGCACACTTTCTTGCAAACCAAAATGCTTCAAGCTGCTGGTCCTCACACAGCAGAACATTGGCTCTTCAGGAATCACTGCTGAGATGCTTAAAATATTTGGCAGTATGGGTTATGGTCTATTCACCCGTAGAGTTATATGGCACATGAAGGAGTCCTCTACAATGACTGATGTAGAAGCACCATTGTCAACATTCTGCTTCACCCCTGGCTAAGTATACCTGCCTCCTAGCTTCCCTTCTAGCTGCCTGATATAACTACTGCCATCCTTCCAGTCCTTCCAAGCCTGTTTCCTTACTCTAATGGCCCTGTCAGCTACACTGTTCCACTACCACGTCACTCTAGGTCTGGCTGAGACTTTGCACCAACCACAAATTTGGTTTGTGGCTCTCAGCAAGTTGTTTTGTAGGAACTTCCCCTTTGTTACAAGTTTGTAACTCTTCCACCTTCTCATTAAATGCTTCAGTCAGGACGTTCCTAAATCTCTGACTGCTCAAAGGATCCCTAAGCTTCCACATCCTTTTTTTCCAAACTGGCTTGCTTCAGTAGCTTGGAGTCCCCAATGAGTAACCTATACTGAAGGGTACATTTTTCACCAGGGAAGGACTTTGCATTCATGAGCAACCATGAATCCCACTTTATGGTGAGAGTGTAGTAAATCTGGTTAGCATGGTCACTGGATTTATAGGTTATCAGGTGACTGGCTGGTTTCCTGAAATTGGTGTTTCAGATCATTCAGTTATTCACATCACAGAACTCTAGCCTTGTTCTCTCCTCATTTTGGGAACTAATTCCATGACTCCACCATGCAGCTCAACATGTCCATTGAAATCACCGACCATAAAGATAATGTTACTGTCATTTATCTTTGCAGTGGCCTGCAAAATATTGTCATAAAAGTGGTCCTTTTATTCATTTAGCATACCCAGTTGTGGGGCATAGACAGAGATGATTGTTGTTGTGCTATTCTGCAAAACTAGTCTACTTTCACATACTCTGGCTACTTCAATTACCTAATTTACTCATTTCTCTGCTAGAAGTATGCCAACATCTCATACCCCATCACTGTTGACCTCCCAGAAGAATTTATATATTGATAAATAGTTAAATTGAAGTGAAATAACCTTAGTATAGTAAGACAACAGGGTAACACTGTTATCCTGAAATAACCTTAGTTGGCAAATAGGCGTGGATGTTACACTTTTATCTTTTATGCACTCCAGACAAAAAGCTATGGCTGTGGTATGGCACCACCATAATTCATTTTGTATGTGTGTGTGTTTTATTAGGTTTAAATCAATGATTCCCTACCATATTTTGCCTATGGATCCTTTTTGATCCCTATTTTACTCAACTGGACCCCGTAGCCATTCAATGTTTTTAAAAAATACTATTATATTTTTATAATTAATATTATTAGGAGTTGTATAAAAACAATTGTTAAAATATTTTGTGCATTGTAGAAGTATAAGCAATTTATTGCACACAAATCTTAACAGCAGAATCTTATAGCTTCTATACTGGTCTGAGTTGGACAGTTTGACAGTGGCTGGCAAGCCAGAAGACTGTACCAAGCTTCACAATATGTTTTGGCATGGTTTTTATGGCTGGATGTCCTTCCTAATGCTAACCACTTTACAGGATGGACCAAGTGCTTTTTACATAGCATCACCAGATATTCAAATATGCTAGGATTTCCATGGCTCTAATAGTATGTAGAATACCTAGCACAATAATTATCCAATGTGTGATTCCAATATGAAATGTTGGTCAGCATCTTTGAATATCTGAATGGTAATTTGAGGAAATGTTAACAGAAAGGAGGGGAATAATAATTGACAATACAGAGGAAAATAAAGGATGGTAAGGAATATCAGTTTGAAATCTTTGCACAGGTCAGCAAGTTTTGGGGAGAGTGTAAATCAATTCTACCAACACCAATGCTCAACTGGTACTTATTTTATCAACCCTGAAAGGATGAAAGGCAAGGTTGACCTCAGTGGAGTTTGAACTCAGAATGTAAAGACAGACAAAATGCTGCTAAGTATTTTATCTAAAGTGCCTAACAATTCTGCCTGCTCTTTACCTTAAGGTACAGCTTAATATTGGTTTCAAATTTTGGCACAAGGCCAGCAATTCCAGGGGAAATCGACCTCAGTGTTCAATTGGTATTTATTTTATCAACCCTAAAAGGAAAAAAGTGGTCAACCTTGATGGAATTTGAACTCAGAATGTAAAGACAGACTAGGTGCCACTAAGAATTTTGCTCAGCATGCTAACAATTCTGCCAGCTTACTGCCTTAATATTAAACACAAGGAACATTTAGAAACAAAAATAATTTCTATCTGTCTATCCATCGACCTATCTGTCTGTTTATTTGATAAACTGACTATCTATTGATCAGTCTATCTCCCGATTTCACATATGCTACCCAAGTGCTAATACTGTCACCAGTTCTCCCTGCAGTCACAGACAAGATGCTCTACTATGTCAAGGGTGGGACACTTGAGAGTGTTACACCTGTGTTTGACTCCCTTTCTTAATTTATCCGTGTTATACAAAAACATTTCACTTAACCCTGGAATTTCTACCTTTATAAGTAGGCTGTAATATCCTTAGCAATTATGTGAATTTTTGCTACCCTGGTAACTATTTATTTATTTATTTATTTTTTCCTTGTTATTTGGACACATTGAAAAATATACATACATTTGTGTATATATATATATATATATATATATATATATATATATATATAT
>NC_069009.1:8033180-8034864 GCF_001194135.2 Octopus bimaculoides
TCTCTCTCTCTCTCTCTCTCTCTCTCTCTCTCTCTCTCTCTCTCTATCTATCTATCTATCTATCTCCCTCTCCCTCTCTCTTCCCAGAAGAAATTGGCTGTGGTCAGACCTGGTGAGCAATGGGCTCCACCAGGTCTAAAAGTGTCTAAGATATGCTGTATTTCACAACAGCACTCCTACAACTGCATCACATAGTTAACGGACTAAGGCAAGATAGTGCTTATGCACAAGAAGCTACCATAAATTTTATAGCTCAATTGACACAATACCATATAAAATCTTGCATACAGTTTGTAATCAGCTATTAAAAATAGCAAAGAGCAAAAAACTTTTGTAAACTGAAGACAAACAATATCATTGATGATTAAAATATCAATTTCCTACACCTGTTTCAATAATCCTCACATATCCTCATAACTGTACAATTATATAACAATATGAATATACAGGACATAAGAATCTGATTTTCAAGGATCACTTTTTTAATATGAATTCCAAACTATTAGAAATTCTATAGAGAAAGAGGAAGATGCAAGAGAAAGAAATAAGAAAGAAGAGAAAGGAAGTAATGATTTAGTGACAAAGAGTAAATAGAAAGATAGAAAGTTAACAATGGAGATGGTAACAAGAGATTAAGACAGTAAAATAGTAATAAAATCAAGAAAAGAAATATGGAATTAACAAAAACAAAATAAATAATAACAAAGAAACGTAATGGATAAATATAAAGTAAAATAAATAAAAAAAAATAGCAATAGTAATAAATCAATGAAAAACTGATATCTGAAGCAGGAAGGTTATAAATTAATTCTTGTAGCTATGCAGATAACCGCAGGTTTAGCTGGTCATACATGGCAATTTGAAGGAGAATCATGAAAGCTCTGCTGGAAAACTAGATCACAAGAGGTAACATATACATGTAAACATATATCATAATCATCATCATCATCATTATAGTTTAATGTCCATTTTCCATGCTGGCATGAGTTGGATGGTTTGACATGGAATTGGCCAGCTGGGTGCTGTCCAGACTCCAATTGTCTGTTGTGACATAGTCTCTCTGGCTGAATGCCCTTCCTAATGCCAACCACTTAACAGAGTGTGCTGGGTGCCTTTTACGTGCCACCAGCACAGGTGCATTTATGCAGCACCAGCATGGGTATCCAGGATGCTAAGGAGTCTGCCTGCTAACCACACCTTAGTGGTAGTAGTAGTAGTAAGGTACACAGTCCAAAATGGACTGGATGAAAATACTAGGATCTCTGGGACAGACGAGTTGGGTGCTACACATTTGTTTACCAACAACTGTTTATGTTTTATAAAGCTTCTAAAGATATATTTACAGTTGTCTGTGACACATGATACATTAAATTTTTGTTAATTTGTTGTACAAAATCCTTATGGGAAAGATCAATATAGAAACTGTTAAAGAAACATGTGTGAATCTAAAGTAGACAACGTGTTTGGGTGATGTGAGGTTGTATTTCAGAATTTGTTTTGTTTATACAATTTCTCAACGGAAAATCTGTTTCATATACAGAATGTTAAAGGAAACTTTGGGACTCCCTATTAGTCATCAACCTAACTCATCTCAGTGTTTGTAACGTAAATGTACTGAAACCATTGCTTGTAATATATATACTCTTTCTCTCCATCTCTCTCTCTCTCTCTCTCTCTCTCTATA
>NC_069009.1:8035374-8048429 GCF_001194135.2 Octopus bimaculoides
ACACACACACACACACACACACACACACACACACACACACACACACACACACATATATATATGAGTTTGGAGGGATATATTATCTGGGCAGATACTGTATTGGCTCTCAGTTAAGTTCCAGTGAACAGCTAACCACTGTGTCTACTATTTGTTGTTGCTAGTCACTCTGAGAATTCTTCCAATGGGTAATTCTGTATATGCTTTGCTGGTAAAAATTGTCTGGAGTATATATTATTATTAATAATAAAGAGTATGGAGACTTGTACATCCACAAAATTTATTTTCTAGTTACATACAGTATATTATAATGACCTAAACACGTTTCCACTGCACTGACTACTCACAGTTGCAGATGCAACTTTACATTATTATTGATGCAGCTTCTTCACTTTGAGGATGACCAAATGGCTGAACCCTGACGAAACTGCACCAATAATAATTCGAGGTTGCATCTGCATCCATGAGTAGTTAGTGTGGAAGAAACATGTGTAGGTCATTATAGTATGCTGTATATAACTATAAAATAAATTTTGTGGATGAACAAGTCTCCATTTTCTTTATTAATAATAATAATAATAATGATAATAATATATATATATATATTATGTAATCACACAAACACACTTCTCATTCTGTATAAGTTTTCCTTAGCTGTCTTCCTATCTCTATCTCTCCATCTCTCTCTCTCTCTGTCTCTCTCTGCTTCTGTCTGTGTCTCTCTCTGCTTCTGTCTGTGTCTCTCTCTGCTTCTGTCTGTGTCTCTCTCTGCTTCTGTCTGTGTCTCTCTCTGCTTCTGTCTGTGTCTCTCTCTTTCTCTATCTCTCCTAGAATGAAAAAATTTTGAAACTTTGATGCTGTGTTTGAACTGGTCTCTTTAGCTTGTATATTGTAATAAACAGCTTATTCCAACATTTGTTATTTTCCTTCTTTCTGAATATATTACTGAACACACATACTTAATGTGTGTGCTTTGTTTGTTCACTGTTAGGCTGTGATTTGATGCAATACGGATGATTCTCTCGAAGCACTGGGATTTAAAACACCTGAAAGTCATAGGCAAGCAAGACAACTTACTCCAAATCACAACGAGGAGTGAGAGACACCAATGTTTAGCCATTTTTGTGATGTATCAACATCACATGTGTTTGATAAATTGTATCCTACCAGCAAACAGCCAATGCTCATACACTGACTATGTGTGTGCAATAATGTTTACAACATTACACTATTTCTAATTCATAACTGAATATATTCTTTTATTCTTTTCAGTCATTTGACTGTGACCATGTGGGAGTACTGCCTTAAAGGTTCTTTTAGTTGAAGAAATCAACCCCAGGATTTATTCTTTGTAAGCCTAGTACTTATTCTATTATCTGTTTTGCCAAACTGCTAAGTTACAGGGTCCTAAACACACCAGCATTGTCAAGTGATGGCAGGGGAATAAACACAGACACACACATAAATACACACACGCACATACACACAGGTATATATGCAATAGTCTTCTTTCAGCTTCCATCTACCTAATACACTCACAAAGCTTTGGTCGGCCTGAGGCTACAGTAACAGACACTTGCCCAAGGTGCCATGCAGTAGGAGTGCACCTGGAACCATATCGTTGGGTTGGGAAGCAAGCTTCTTACCACTCCACTGTGCCTGTGCCTACACACACACACACACACACACACACACATATATACATTTATATATTCGTTTTACAAGGTTCTTGATGTGAAATCGTGTGTTGAAACAAATATTGTTGTATTTGGGGATGGTCATGTTGCCAGTTTAGCCAATAAAACACTCGCACTATGAACAGCCAACATCCAACAGAAAACATTCACAAGATGAATTCATGTGTTACACTTTGCATAACTCATACCCTACACAATGAACACTTCATGAAATCACACAAACAACACAATACATATGTAAAACATATGCTACACAATCACATCTGGCACAAAATTACATCATACAACTCACACAGCACATACATGATAGCAGTGGTTTTCATCTTTTGTAGCTAAAAACTCCCTCTCACCGAGTGGGATGAAGCCAACACCCTACCCCAAGATTTGCAAAAAAAGCTAATTTTGTGCAGTAGTTTATTATTTTATCCTATAAGTGATTTTTTTGTAGCTATTTTTGAGGACGACTTCCATGTTAAATTTTTATGGGAATAGGCACAAGTTTGACTGTGTGGTAAGAAGCTTGCTTCCCAACCATACGGTTCTTGGTTCAGTCCCACTGCATGGCAACATCTACTATAGCTTTGGGCTGACCAAACCCTTGCGAGTGGATTTGGCAGGCGAAAACTGAAAGAATCCCATTGTATATATTTGTGTGTGTGTGTGTGTGTGTGTGTGTGTGTGTGTGTGTGTGTGTGTGTGTGTCTGTGTGTTTATCTTTGTCTGTGTTTGTCTCCCCCACCACCAACTGGCAACCAGTGTTTGTGTGTTTAGGTCCCCATAACTTAGCGGTTCAGCAAAAGAGACTGATAGAATAAGTACCAGGCTTAAAAGAAAAGAAATAATAGGGTCAATTCATTGCACATAAAATTCTTCAAGATGGTGCCCCAGCATGGCCGCAGTCTTACGACTGAAACGAGTAAAAAAATGATAAATTACTAAAGATGACTTACAGGGTTTTCTCCTCCAATTCCACATTACCACCTTCAACCTCGTCAATGTTAAATTCATCAACATAAGCCACAATTTCATTATCATCAGTCATGACTATGCTGTTGTCGATCATAATTGCATCGTCATCAATTTAAGTATCATCACTTTAAGGTGGAGTGCATGTTTCTAATGAACAGAAATTAACATCAGTGCTTACTTGCTGCAGAATTATAAAAGAATGTAAACAATAGAAATAAGTGTAGGTGTGGCTGTGCGGTAAGAAGCTTGCTTCCCAGCCACATGGTTCTGGGTTCAGTCTCACTTTGTGGCACCTTGGGCGAGTGTCTTCTACCATTGCCTCAGGCCAAACAAAGCCTTGTGAGTAGATTTGGTGGGCAGAGGCTGGGGGAGGCCTGTAATATGTGTGTGTGTGTGTGTATTTCTATGTGTGTGTGTGTCTTTGTGTCTGTGTTTGTCCCCACCACCACCTCAACACAACCGATGGTAATGTGTTTATGTCTCCATAACTTAGCCATTCAACAAAAGGAGGAGGAGGAGACCCACTTCGGCCATGAATGACCATGGGATTGTACCTAGAATGTTCCCCTCCAAGGAACACGTCCGGGCAAGGTTGTTTATGGAAGATCAGCAGTCACCCATGCATACCAGCCTCCTCTCTCCACACCACTGATGTCATCCAAGGGAAAGACAAAGACCGATACAGCTTGGCACCAGTGACGTCGCAACTCATTTCTACAGCTGAGTGAACTGGAGCAATGTGAAATAAAGTGTCTTGCTCAAGAACACAACACGTAGCCCAGTCAGGGATTTGAACTCACAACCTCACAATTGTAAGTTTGATGCTCTAACCACTGAGCCATGCACCTTCTCCAACAAAAGAGACCAATAGAATAAGTACTAGGCTTACAAAAAATAAGTCCTGCGGTTGATTTCTTCAACTAAAACTCTTTAAGGCCGTGCTCCAGCATGGCCACAGTCAAATGACTGAAATGTATAAAGGAAACAAAGAGAAAAGAAAAAGCAAGAAGTGTTATAAAGGATTATAAGTAATGAATAGTAATAAGAATGTCTCTTGGCTCTGGCTCTCCAAAGATTACAATGACAAGTGTTCCAGTTAATCTGACCAATGGAACAGCTTGCTTGTGAAATTAAATTGTAATTGATGGAGCACTCCACAGATACATGTGTCCATAACATAGTTCTAAGGGAGATTCAGTATGACACAGAATGTGACAAGGCTGACCCTTTCATTTACAGGTACAACTCAATTTTGCCAGCTGAGTGGACAGGAGCAATGGGAAATAAAATATCTTGCTGAAGGATACAACATACTGCCAGGAATTGAACTCATGATTTTATGGTTGTGAGTCAAATACATTCACCACTAAACCATGCTCCTTCTATCACTCCATACATGACTGTAAATACAGGGTGTCCCAGAATTAACTATTTATTTCAATGAAATCAGACAAATTTTTTAAAAAACTGATAAAATGTTTATTACTTAATTATGATACCAAAACAAATAGATTTATAAATCTTACATCAAAATTCTATTGTCTGTATCTCTGAAAATTTCAAACTTATCCTTAGCATTGCAAAGCACAATTTGCTGAACTGCTAAGTTACAGGGACATAAACACACCAGCATCCATTGTCAAGTGAATGCAGGGGGACAAACACACACATATAAACACACACACACATAATGGGCTTCTTTGAGTTTCTGTCTACTACATCCACTCACAAGGATTTGGTTGGCTTGAGGCTATAGTACAAGACCCTTGCCCAAGGTACCACGTGGTGGGACTGAACCCAGAATCATGTGGTTGGAAAGCAAGCTTCTTATCACACAGCCACACCTGCACCTACATATATGTAAACATATTGATCAACACTGGGTTAATTTTGATCATCAAGGATGAATTGCTAAATTTGTTGTGAATTACAGACATAGCATAGTAGATAAAGACTTTGGTACTGCAGTCACCTAGAGGTTTTGAGTTCAATCTCAGACAAGGTACTAAGATAATTAACGAAGAGAAAAAAAATCAACTGAAGCAAAAAATGTCATGAAACACAGAGAACAAAATGAGAACAGTATACAGTAAGCCCTCAACTATTGCAGGTGTTACATTCCAAAATCTCCCACAGAAAAAATTAAAATATAATAAAATATAGATATCTATAGGCTACAGAAAGCTGGATATACTGAGGAGTCCACAGTATAAATTTACATATATTAGCCAGAAAAATCCACAATGTACTGAGTGCGCAATAGGTGAACCGTGATGTACTGAGTGCGCAATAGGTGAACCACAATATGGTAAGGGATTACTACACTCCTGTGGGTTCAAAATTCCAATACAATAACTGAGTTCAATACAAGATGCCTGAAGAAGGCTTGAGTGTATAAACAGCTGAAATGTAGTGAAAGCAACACTCAAGATGAAGACACCAGTCTAATTAATATAAACAATATATATATTAATAACTTGTAGAGATGCAGTATTTTGTTATGCAAACATAATATACTATAAAGTATATTAAACGTTTTTATAAGTCAATACCAAGTACTACTGTGTTAGCAGTGCACTTTACATCATTTATTGAGGATATCTCTATAGATATATCCTATAGAAATTAAAGCCAGCACTGATTTTTGTTACAAAGTTTTGTATCCGAGATGTCAGATATAAACAAACAATGAGATCAAAGAAAAAAAAAAGGGTAATGGGTGTATATGCCATATTTCAGGAGTTTTTGCTTGTTCATCAGCAGCCATCTTACACATTAATCATCCAAAAACTCATTGCTTAAATAGTCACTAAATACAGCTGTGTAATGTTATTGGATATACCAATTTACATATTAAATACAATCTTGGAAGCTGGTACATAAATATTGATGACACATAGGAACACAGTATTTCGTTATGCAAGCATAATCTATATATATATATAAAATCCTTTGTGTCTGTTCCCAATGTATTCTCAAATAGCTCAACCAAATCAAATCATATTTTACATGAGACCTCAAGAGTGTCAACATGTAATTTTGGGGCATCAAAACATTGCAACATTGGCACTGGTTCCATGTTATGTCTCAAAACTCAAAGAATAAAAATGGAACCTTTGACAGAGTAAGTTATAAATAGTTTCATTTTTATATTGTTTCACTTTTAATACATTCACTATGTATATATATTCTTGTATGTATGTATGTATGTATGTATGTATGTATGTATATGTATATACATATATGTGTGTGTGTATATGTATGTATATATATATATATATATGTATATATGTATATCTTTGTATATATACATATGTGCATGTATATATATATAAATATATGTATGTATATATGTGTATATACATACATATATGTATGTATAAATGTATGCATATATATGTATATATATATATATATATATATCTATATATATATATATATATATTTCATCATCATCATCATCGTCATTTAACGTCCGCTTTCCATGCTGACATGGGTTGGACGATTTCACTGAGGACTGGTGAACCAGATGGCTACACCAGGCTCCAGTCTGATCTGGCAAAGTTTCTACAGCTGGATGTCCTTCCTAATGCTAACCACTCCGAGAGTGTAGTGCATGCTTTTACATGCCACCAGCACAAGACCAGTCAGGCAGTTCTGGCAATGACCCCACTCAAAAGGTGTTTTTTTACGTACTACCCTGGGGTTAGGGTTAGGGTTAGGTACTTAAGTTGAAGCACCAAGTCAATCTGGTATTATCTGCACAGCTTGAAGTAAGGTGAATAAAACCAAAATAAGCAACAGAATATCAAGTATTTGACTCTAAAAGACCTATCTATGCATATATATATATATATATATATATATATATATATATATATCTATATATATATATATATATATTTATACATACATACATATATATACATACATATATATATACATATATATATATATATGTGTGTGTGTATGTATATATTTATATATATATATATGTATCTATGTATGTATATATATATATATATATAAAATATTTTATAATTATACACATAGACCCAGGAAGACCTGGGATGAGGTGGTGAAGCATGACCTTCAAACATTAGGTCTCACTGAGGCAATGACTAGTGACCGAGACCTTTGGAAATATGGTGTGCTTAAGAAGACCCGGCAAGCCAAGTGAGACCATGACCTATGCTAGTAGTGTAACCAGCCCACTTAGGCATACCTCTCTTTCATTGGACATTAAACTCTGCTTGTGAAGACCTGTTGAGGCAAGTGAAATCAGAATCAAATTTGATGACAGCACTGCATGAGTGGCATCCGTGCTAGTGGAGCGCTTAGAGCACCATCCGAGTGTGATCGTTACCAGCATTGCCTTACTGGCACTTGTGCCGGTGGTACGTGGAAAACAACATTCGAGCGAGTGCATTGCCAGTGCCGCTGGACTGGCTCCTGTGCAGGTGACACATAAAAAACACCATTTGAGCATGGCTGTTGCCAGTACCGCCTGACTGGCCCTCATGCCGGTGGCACATAAAAGCACCCATTACACTCTCGGAGTGGTTGGCATTAGGAAGGGCATCCAGCTGTAGAAACTCTGCCAGATCAGATTAGAACCTGGTTCAGCCATCTGGCTCACTAGACTCCAGTCAAACCATCCAACTCATGCCAGCATGGAAAGTGGACGTTAAATGATGATGATGATGATGATGATACATAATTATAACAAGGGATTGGCTATATACCTCACCACGCACTGTAAAAATAGATGCCAAAAGACACTATTACCACCTTAAAATCTCAGAGAATAACACACTACATTTTAGGCTAGCAAAAGAAAGAAAATGAATCAAAAACTTTGGTTAGGTATTTCTACGACTGTGGATGGATATTAGTTATACGATGTCGCACTTCGTATGTATATTTTGAGATACTCGTAAATTTATGCTATGGAATACCGTTGTTGCTGATAGTAATGGGTAATATTTTTATACTTTAAGCTTGAAATGAGATCTTGTACGCAGCAAACCAAAGTGTTTGATTCATTTTCTTTCTTTCGCTAGCCTAAAATGTGGTATGTTATTCTCAGAGATTTTAAGGTGCTAGTGTATTTTGGCATCTATTTTTACAGTTGCGTGGGGAGGCATATAGCCAATCCCTTGTTATAATTATGTATATAATTATAAAGTATTTTGTAAAATTTACCTATGAGGTTTTTATTTCCATGCTGACCACCTGGTAAAATATATTTAATGATTTTTACCCTTTATTATAATATATATATATATATATATATATATATACTCTTTACTCACTCTTTTACTCCTTTACTTGTTTCAGTCATTTGACTGCGGCCATGCTGGAGCACCGCATTTTAGTCAAGCAAATCGACTCCAGAACTTATCATTATATATATATATATATATATATATATATAAAATCAAAATAAGCAACATGATATCAAGAAGTGATGCAGTACAACCGTTTCAAGTGGCTCCATTTAATTGAACAATTCAACCATTACATCAATTTAAATGCAGGGCTATCATCAGCTGCATAAATAAATAAAATTTTTATCAGTCAGACTCATTAATATAATTTTACTCAAATACTTTAACAGAGGACTGAACCTGTGGTTGAGAAACTACGCTGGGGGACTGACCATGTGGTTGAGAAACTAGCTGCTTACCACACAGCCTCACCTGCACCAATATATATATATTGAAGTTGTATCTCAAAGAGGGAGATATGCAGTTGAAATATACTAGGTGCTTATGTAGGCAGGGGCGAGGTGTTTAAGCAGAAGATATTTGAATGAAGGAAAACGAGAACGGTAATGGTGAAGTGAGAAGGTAGGAATTACCAAGTCAGCACAGTCAGGAAAGGGTGAGGGACGAGAGAGAAATTTTAATGTATTTTTTTCTTTTATCTTTAACTTGTTTCAGTCATTTGACTGTGGCCATGCTGGAGCACCACCTTGAAGAATTTTAGTCGAATAAATAGACTCCCAAGACTTCTTCTTTGTAAGCCTAGTACTTATTCTAGTGGTCTCTTTTGGCAAACCGCCAGGTTACAGGGATGTAAACACACCATCACTGGTTGTCAAGTAGTGATAGGGGGACAAACACAGACATACGGACACACTACATAGATACATACATATATATATATATATATATATATATGATAGGCTTCTTTCAGTTTCCACCTACTAAATTCACTCACAAGGCCTTGGTTAGCCCGAGGCTATAGTAGAAGACACTTACTCAAGGTGTCACACAGTGGAACTGAACCCGGAACCATGTGGTTGAGAAATAAGCTCCTTACCACACAGTCATACCTAAAGATATCAATATTGATATCTTTTATAAAGTATTTACTATGCGCAAGCATGGCTGTGTGGTAAGAAGCTTGCTTCCTAACCACATTGTTCTGGGTTCACTCCCACTGTGTGGCACCTTGGGCAAGTGTCTTCTACTATAGCCTTGGGCTGACCAAACTCTTGGGAGTGGATTTTGTATGTTTTGTCATTATTCCTTTTATATCTTGTCAATTCATGATGAGATACAGTTGTAAACATTTGGTTCTTCTGAAAGTGACTGAAAGGGTCCAGCTCTATGATACATTTGCTCTTGGATCTTGAAAATGGACATAAAACCATCTTCATGGATGACAGCACCAAATAATGTCATTTGGAAAGCATCATTATAATTCTAGATATTTTGAAGTGTCTTGATTCAGTAGTTGTACCAATCAGCAGTTCCCTCAAGGCCTCTGGTGATTCAGATAATAGTTTCAACTTGATCTTTCCCTTTGAACAGCATAATCCAGGTGACTCACCATTCCATTTTTAAGCCCCACAAATCGAACAAAACTTGTTCATTGAGGACATTTGGTTTTGGATTATAACTAAAACAGCAGAATTCCACTCAGCAACTTTTTAAAACTGTAATTCTTCTGTTTTCGCTCTCTATTCACTTAGCCTTTGAATTATTTGAGCTTCATTTCTTCAAGCTGTCTTTGAGCTGCTCTGTTTCTCTCCATTTAATAGTCTTAATGATTTTCTTGCTTTTGATTCTACATCATGATAATTTTTCTTCTTAATCCTATTATCAACAAGTCCCTTGCAGCATTGCTCATCTGATTCATCCTGTAGATTTTGTGCACTTCTTATCCTTCATTCTCAAATCCTCAATGCTCTTTGTACATCTGATTCATCTTGCCAATTTTGTGCACTTCTTATCCTTTGTTCTTGAAGTCTTAATCATCTTAGTACATCTGATTGACCCCCTCTTATTTACACTGTTCTAATTCTTTGGTATTAAACTCAAGATGATCTTTGTACATCTGGTTTCTTTTGACAAATAGTTGTTTTCTTTATCCTATCATCAGTGAGCCTTTTTGATCTTTGTTTTTCTGATTCGTTTTGCCCATATTTCTCTCTTCTTTCTTCTTGTTTCTGGAGTCTTTCTTGTTGCAATTGTTAAGTTCCATTCTCCCTTTGTAGCTGCTTTTCCAGAGCTTTTGGGGTCTTTCTCACAAATGAAGGTGTACTCATCAGTGGCATTTCTTCTTCAGGTTTATTAATGTCACTATTATTTATCTGAACAACATAGAAGGGCAGAATTCTGGCTTAAGCACCCCATATAACCACTATTTTATTTTTGAGAATTTTATGAAAATATTTGCAATTTTGTGTTCTACACACAGGAATTCATACGATTCTGAAAAAAAAAAAAATTTATTTTTGACCCCATCCCTTTTTATCCCAAAAGTTGAACTCCTTTTGAATTTTTCTAAAAAATTAATTTCAAATACAAACAGTTCAAATCTTTTGCTTAAATCCAGAAATGAATCATCTTTGGGTGCATCATCATTTCATTAAATATGTTTTTGGAAAGAAAAATACTGAGAACCATCAATACATGTCACAGTGACAAAGGAATAAGGAATGTGATGTGCTAAAAACAATAGCTAAATCACCCTTAACTCACATACACACAAGAAAAATTTTGCATTATCATGTGAATTCTCATGTATGTATCATTCAACTATGGTAGCAGTTGAATAATATTCTTAAGGCCGCAATTTACTCACATGCAGCATCTTTCAGAGCTTCTTGCTAATTCAGTTCTTAACCAAATTGGAAACTGTTAACATTTTCGAAGAGGACTGATCCCTATCTATATTTTGGCATAAAAAATTGAGATTTGGTCTAGTAGAAAAAAGATTACATCAAAATTTGTAGCAACGTTATAGGAGAGTAAATAACGCCTCCAATCAAGTTTAGATCTAAATAATTTTTTTATTTTAAAAGCAAAATATATTTATCTTAGCTTCAATGATAGAAGAAAGCTTGAGGAATTTCATAGTTTTGGTCCCATGCAACAAAAACCTGTATCAAAAAAAGTTGTGAGGTAAAATATGATGAAAAAATATATAAGTAAGGCAAAAAATTGGATTTAAGTATAACTGAGTTTTTTTATTTTAAAAATAAACTATATTTTAATTCAGCTTGAATGATAGAGCTCAATAAAGTCTTAAAAGAATAAAGTTATGAGTGTTTGTTTCTCAAATTTGAGGGTGATAATATAGTTCTATACTTTTTTATGAATATAGGCACAGGTGTGGATGTGTGGTAAGTAGCTTACTTACCAGCCACTAGGTTCTGGGTTCGGTCCTACTGTGTGACACCTTGGGCAAGTGTCTTCTACAATAGCCTCAGGCCGACCAAAGCCTTATGCGTGGATTTGGTAGGTGGAAACTGAAAAGAAGCCCATTGTATATATATATATATATATATATATATATATATATATATATATATATGTATGTATGTATGTATGTGTGTGTGTGTATGTATGTTTGTGTGTCTGTGTTTTTCCCCTCCAACATTGCTGGTGCGTTTATGTCCCCATAACTTAGCTGTTCAGCAAAAGAGGCCGATAGAATAAGTACTAGGCTTACAAAGAATAAGTCCTTGGGTCGATTTGCTCAACTAAAGATTGTGTTCCAGCATGGCCACAGTCAAATGACTGAAACAAGTACAAGAATAAAAGAATAATTCTATATGGGGACTTTTAATATATGTCACCAACATCATTGAGGTGAATAAAAAATTATCAACGACACTGCTCATTTGCAATTAGTTTAATTACGTCATTTGTATTAATTAATGCAATTATATCATGTAAACACAGTCCCGTTATATGAGACGAGAAACAGAATCATAGTAGTTTACATTGACAGGAATTTCTCAGTTCTTAAGATTTCTCAACGAATTATTCAATTATGTTAGAAGTTGAATAATATTCTTAAGGCTGCAATCAGCATCTTTCTGAGTTTTGTCGCTAATTCAGTTCTTAACCAAATTGAAAACCTTAATATTTTTGAAGAGGACTGGTCCCTGTAAGTAACACCTCCAATCAAGTTTAGATCTGAATAACATTTTTATTTTAAAAGCAAAATATATTTATCTTAGCTTAAATTATAGAAGAAAGCATAAGGTAAAATCTTAAATCATTAATTGACACATTATTAATTAGCATAATAGCATAACCTGGAAAAAACATGAATTACATGGAAAAATTCAAGCAAGAGAAATAATATTACATCTGGTAAAGTACAGAACAAGAAAATTTTTACTTGAAATATTGCAGCTAAGGCTAAAATTTGAATATCAAAACTTATTTGATTTTAATTTACAAAATAACATTATAATTAAAAAAAGGTACATTCATTTTGGTAAAATATTGACACACGGAAATACCAATATAGCTAAAGTTTTATGCAAAGTAGAATAGTATATATATGGAAGGAAAATTCATTATGTAAAAAATAGACATTGGGTCAAGACTAAAAATGTGAAGATTTGGCAATAACTTAGGCAATAGCTCAAGGAAATTTTACTGCAAATTTGTTGTTATAAGTAGATTTTACTCTAATATATAGCTAATTTTATTTTTTGTGCTAACTAATTATGTACTACTATTTTTATAACCTATTTTCAAATTTCTAATTATCAATTAATAATTAAAAAAATGAATTCTTTTAAAGTGCAAAAAATATTTTAATTTAGTTATTTTTCATTTTTAATAGAAGTAACAAATAATAACAAATAAAAGTAATAACTTGTAATAAAATTTTTAGTCTTAATAAAAGGTAATACTTTCTAAATATAAATATTTTATCCTCTGCTGCAATATTTTAAGTAAAAATTTTCTTGTTCTGTACTTTACCAGATGTAATAACTTGTCCAGAACTTTTCCAAGTGTAATAACTTGTCCTGTAATTTTCCAGGTTTATAATCATAAGAATATTATTTCTCTTGCTCACATTTTTCCATGTAATGTAAATACACATGGACATGCATATATATATATATATATATAA
>NC_069009.1:8048727-8057506 GCF_001194135.2 Octopus bimaculoides
AAAGGTAAAGAACAAAAAGTAAACACCAAAAGCATTGTCTCTAAGTCCAGTTCATATTCAAATTTCTCCTTAAATAACTCGTTAAATAAATTCCTCCTTAAATAAAGGTCCGTTAAAGGCAGAAAACCCCTCATAATATTATTAATAAATTATAAACAATCACATATTACAATGGAAATCTATATTATATTATCTCTAAAAGCTTTAGCAAAAAAACACAACTGCTATTGGTAAATTATACATTGATATGGCCTGCCTTAAGACCTAATATTATACTATGATATACTATAATAACAGGTCATACTGCAATTTATAACTCATTTAAACCAGAGAAACGTGTGTCTTGGATAATGCGTACATCTTAGAGCATTATTTGTTAGTTTATTTATCAACTTGCTCTTAGAGAATAATATAAAATATAGTTCTAAATTACATAACGAACAATATCTCCTACCTTTGTCATACGGGAAGGACCTCCCAATGATTGACCATTCTAACGAATATTGCTTTTTTTGTTCTTTCAGTTCCCAAATGAAATTACTAAGACTAGTACTTGCTATTTTACTTCATCTCTAAAGGTACTATAATGATTAGATAATCTTTTACAGATTTGTCCCGAAGTACACCCCAGGTATCGGCTAACATCTGTCTGAGTCCTTACCTTACATTGATAAACTACATTTCTAACTTCAATCTTCTGGGGTTGACCTCTGTTACTGCAATCATATTCCGATTATTATTACTATTATTGTTATTATTATTATCATTTATATCAGGGTTCATATCGCTATCCTCCTCAATTCCTTTTGATTTAAGTATTTTAGAATTATGAGCTGCAATTATTTGGGCTAAGTTCATAGTGTTTGAAAAACCAAATCTAATGGTGTGTGTATTAATAATTTTACCATAGTGTGAATTCTTTGGGAAATATCTGCTTATCACCTCTCTAAACTGCAATCAAGTTAGAAATCTCCTCTTTAGCTCTAGGGGAGCAAGCAGCTATACACTAGACAGGCTTAGGAAAGACTTAATCACTATGCTTGCCTACATGAGATTGAAAATTACCATAGAGACCAACCTCACAACAGTGGACTTCTTAGATGTTACACTTGCCTGAGGCCCTACCACAAATCAGACAAGAGTCTAACATACATCAACACAGCCTCCCATCACTCAGCCATCATGTTCAAGAACCTGATGCAGGGTGTTAGAGGATTTCAAGCCTTTCGTCTAACCAAGAGGCCTTTGACGCAACGGCCCTGTACTATAATGAGGCCCTAACTGCCAGTGGGTTTAGAGACTGCATCTCTGGTATGCTGGAACCCAACAGCTGCAGAAGGAAGTGCCACAGAAATACAATTTGGTTTTCCCCCTCTTCTCCCTTAGCACAATAACACCCATAGTTAGACTATTCCTTAAATTAATAGACAAACACTTCACAAGCTCCCATAGGTATGGGCCAATTTTCAACAGGCATGCCCCCAATACGAAGAGCATCCTAGTTAGCACCTCTAAGCCACAGGAAGAGGCAGGTTGTTTATGCAGGAACCACAACAGTTCCCTGGTAGGAGGCCACTGCGAAACCAAAGGAGTCGTCTATCAAGCCAAAGTACAAGTGAACATTGCCAATACCACCGGCAGAAGCAATAGCAGTTGTAGGCACACAAGAACAGAGCCAACAACACCACCGTCATCACTGCAGTGGACAGCATTAGCAACGTCAACAATAACAGCACCACTGACAACACTGACAACACAACAACAGCAACATTGCAATCAACACTAGCCTTACCAGTAGCTTCCCTGATGTCTACTGTAGCAGACCTGACAGCCCCTATATTATCAGCAGAAACAGGTCCAGTACCATCACCAGCTATAGCAGCAAGAACAGCAATGGCAGCGGCAGCAGCCCTAGCAGAAGCACCAGCATAAACACTGCTAATGACACTTCTAGCAGCAGTGGCAGCTCCCCCACCATCAGTGAAGAGCACAATAATAACACTAATAACAACAACAATAACTACAATATTAACAACAACAGTGCTTTCTCCATAACCGACAGTGATGATAGCATTACTAATGCCACCCCCACCCCCACCATCCCACCATAGCCAACACCAACACCAGCAGCCCCACCTCTAGGATCAACAACATCAGCACCGTCAACAATGGCAGCAACAGCAAGAGCAATAACAGTAACAGGTGCAGCACTGACAACATGCATCCATGGAAATACATTAGATGTACTGGGAATTCTCTCAGGGCAATGCATTTCCAACCATAAATCCTTCTTCAGGGTCCCAGAAAGGAGATACAAAACATCACTGGCCAGTCACGTTTGGCAACTAAGAGACAACAGAATCCCACTCTCGATCTCATGGAAAATCCTCAAAAACCTAGGCCCCTACATCAACAGAACAAAGTGCTGCAAGTTACGCAGAGCTGAACTTGCAAGAATTCTAAAAGACTTGCTCGAGTCAGAGAGCATCCTTAACTCCAGAACAGAGGTTTTCAAACCATATTTGCTTTTTAGGAAATTCCTGCTAGCGTTTTGGTATCCACAAGATGGTGGCACAGCTAGTAGTGAAGGGAGATAATCCCCTCTTTGTTTACCTTCGTAGTATTTTGGAGACCACAAGATGGTGGCACAGCTGGAAGTCAATAGTCAACAGCCAATGGCAAAGGGAGATAATTCCCTTGTTTACATTCATAATGAGGCCTTTCCCCCTCCATACTTTGAAGACATCTTAGGCCAACAGGTTATGGGGTCTGATGATTATGCCATAAAGTTAAACCCTTTATGGATGGAAAACCTAGGGTAATCCCCTAAACCAGCCTTCCCCAGTAAAATATATATATATATATATATATATATATGATAGAGGCCTTTGGCAATATGCTGTGCTTGAGAAGAAGACCTATCAAGCCAAGTGAAATTGTTGTTGTAACAGGTACTTGTGTCATGCAACGGTGGCATGTAAAAGCACCCATTGGAGTGGTTGGCATTAGGAAGGGCATCCAACCATAGAAACCATGTCAAATTGGACTGGAATCTAGTGCAGCCCCTCAGCATACCAGCCCTGGTCAAACTGTCCAACTCGTGCCAGCATGGACATCGGATGTTGAATGATGATGATCATAATCCTTCCTCTTTATTGTTATTCTTTTTTTATTTTCTTTTGCTATATTCTTAGATACTATGAATATAATATATACCATAACATAATATTATACAACATAAATGATTATAAGTAAATTGGATGTTTAACACACCTCTTTGAAGGATATATAGGCGCAGGTGTGGCTGTGTGGTAAGAAGCTTGCTTTCCAACCACATGGTTCCAGATTTAGTTCCAGTGCATGGCACCTTGGGTAACTGTTTTCTATTATACTCGCGGGCCGACCAAAGAATTGGGAGTAGATTTGATAGATGGAAACTGAAAGAAGTCTGTCGTGCATTTATCTGTCTCTCTATGAGAATTACTTAATGCAGTTTTTCAAGTGTCAAGGTGATTTAAAAAAAAAATATTATGAAATCTCTTATGAGGATGTTACTAACCTATTTTTGGGAATAAGTTTTTTTCTAGTGTGTGAGCGCTTTCGTTTAACCTTTTCAAATACACTTACTCTTAAAGAGGAAACATTTATCTCTGTGCCAACAGAGAGCTTATGAAGTATTTTGACCGGATTGATAATCCCTCACTATTGGCTACATTTATGCCCCATTGGGCCACCGGGGGAGTCTGAGTTGCCCAGCAACAGGGTTTTGTTTCGTGGGTTCTCTTTTTTCTTTTCCGTGTTATTTCGCATGCTTTCAAAGAATTTGACATCGAAATCATGCGTAAACGGCTCCTTTTCTCAGAAAAAGAAAGATATTTGGCTGCTATTTCTTGCACGTCCTGCTACCACGTAACAACTGTTTCGGGTCCGTGATCGCAAATAGCTGTTACGTGGTCACAAGGCGAGCTAGGTTACGAACAGGTCTTTTACGAAATATCTACTATATTTTTAGTCATTTTCACTTAAAAATATGTTGCCCATCATAACGTGTCTAATGGAATGGTTAGAGTTTCTTCCCTTTCAGGGACACTTTACTTTATTATGCGCCAGTTTGGCTGTGTAACATTGCAAACAAGCCAGCTATATTGAACTTCAATATTGAACTTCATTTTTAATGTATATACATGTGTGTGTGTGTATGTGTGCGCGTCTGTGTCTGTTTGTACCGTCTCACCAACGCTTGACAACGGGTGTTGCTATGTCTACGTCTCCGTAAATTAGCGGTTCGGCAAGGAGACCGATAGAATAAGTACCACGCTTTAAAAATAAGTACTGGGATCAATTCATTTGACCAAAGTTTTAAATGCAGTGTTCCAACATGACCGCAGTGTAATGACTGAAACAAGTAAAATATGATATATGCATTACGAATGCTCTCGTATTGTAAACGTCACTAGGTGTTATGAGCGACTGATAATATATACATATACGTATATGTGTCATTATTAAGTTTTATTTCAAGATTTCTTGGCAATATAGAAAGAGCATGTTTCTGACATAGGCTCAAGGCTCCTCCACTGGAATTTCAACATCAAATGGGTACGTACGTACGTATGTATGTATGTATGTATGTATGTATGTATGTATGTATGTATGTGTGCAGATTTGTATGTCTTGCTTTATATACTCTCATGCAAATAGTTGCATATCTAGACACACTCATATATACTTAAATGATAAACTTCTGGAAGGTTTTACAGATTTCTACAGTTCCAGTGATGGCTTGGAATCAGCTTTCTACTTTCTGGTTTTGAGAAACCTAATTTCTCAAGATTGGTATTAAGGCAGTGTGTTACATATCCCAGGGTCCCAATAATTACAGGTATAAATCTGAACTTGTAATCTGGATAGAGTAACTTCAGGTTTCTCAATAGTTCGACGTATGTATGCATATATTGTGGAAAGATCATGAAAACCCCCACGTGACAAAAAGTGGACTGACGCCTTTCAATAAAATAAAGAAATTGTGAACTGTCGGCAGTTGACAGCGTTAATCGTTCGTATTGGATTACTGTATTAGTTTAATATCGTTCCTACGTCCGGCATAGTACAGAGTACGTTCTGCGTGAACATATTCATTCTGTAAAAGGTTATTCTAAATAACCATATCCAAATATTTATTTGGGTAATACTATTCTGACACCCTTGTGCACACCCCCAACGTCATCATAACATTATTGGCAACGAGATATTCAAAACCCTTGAAGACAACAATTTACGACGAGAATATTCAAACCCAGTTTGGAACATGGAAGAATTACTAGCTTCAGTAACTGAATTACAGAAACAGCAACAACAGCTAACACAGCTACTACTCAACAAAACAGAAAACTACATCGACTTCGTTCAACCCTGATACGGTCGCAAACTCCATCGGTGAATTTACATATAACTCAGAGGTTGGTATTACCTTTCTTGCGTACTACAGAAGGTATGGGAAGATTTTAAAAGAAGAGTCTTCGGACTGGCACGATAAAAAACCGACTTTTGTTAAGAAAATTGGCCCCAGCTGAGCACGAAAAATACTGCAAGAGACCAGGGGAAGTCTGTTTTAAAGAAACTTGATACCCTTTCAAAGATTTTCAACATAAAAAGCTCTTTATTTAATACACTCTGGCAATGCACGAGTATTACAAAACAAAGAGGGCGAAGATTTTATTACATACGCTGGAATCGTTAATAGGGAGTGCAAGAAATTTAAAATTAATGAATTAACACCAGGCATGCTTAAAAGTTTAATTTTCGTGCAAAGTTTAACGGCAAAGAAAGACGCAGAAATTCGTAACCCAATTCTGACTAAATTAGAGCAGAATTAGAAGCTCACACTACAAGAAATATCTGAGGAATGCCAGAGAATAATAAACCTAAGGCACGATAGGGAACAAATTGAAGTAAGAAACTGCTTCCATATAAAGTCGGGACGACCGAAAGTAAGAAATGAAAAGCAGAAAATTAACCTATGCTTTGGATGTGGAGAATTACACTACAGATTCGACTGTCCTTATAAAAATCGAAAATGCTTCAAGTGAGGTAAGATAGGTCATAAAAAAATTACACTGTAAAGCAAAACCTAGAAAACGGTTCAACAGAAAAAAATCATGTAGACAGTCTATCGGCGACAATAAATGCAAACAAGCCTCAAAAGAAATTTGTGTATGTAAAAATTAAAAATACAAATGTAAAATTACAGTTAGATAGTGGCGGTGACTTTATGTTAATTAATGAAAACATGGAAAAAAAATCGGGAAATCTACACTTCAGAAAACATCGAAAATTGCCCCTGGTGTCTCGGGGATTAAAATGACTTTTAAAGGCGAAATTATTTGTAACGTTCTATTTCACAGTAAGACTATAAAAGCGAAAACTTATGCATTAAAAAATACAAGCAACCGTTTTGGAACTGACTGGATGGAACTATTCGACTTATGGGATTTAACCATAAGTAATTTTTGTAAAAATGTAATGGGGTCGTGCGTCAGTTCAAATGCAAAGTCAGAAAATTTTAAAAAAGAAGTGTAAAAATTGTTCCCTGATGTTTTCCCAGACGAGTTGGGTCGGTGCAATAAATTGAAAGCCAAATTTCAGGTGAAGGAAAATGCGTTACCAGTTTTCAAACCCAAACGTAATATATCGTTTGCAGCAATTGGATCAAGTGAATAAGGAATTAGACAGACTGGGGAAAATGGGACTGATTGAAAAGCTCGATTATTCAGATTAGGCGAGTCCAATTGTATACGTTAAAAAGAAGAACGATAAAATACGTGTTTGCGCAGAGTTCTCGACGAGACTAAGCGACTGTTTAAAACAGTATAACTCCCCATTACCTAACCCAGAAGAAATCTCAAAACTAAACAGTGCTAAATTGTTCTCAAAATTAGATCTGTCTGATGCCTACTTACAAGTACAAGTGGAAAACGAATGTTCAAAGCTACTAACAATCAATACACATAAAAGTTTGTACAAGTTTAACCGGTTTCTGTTTGGCATAAAAGTTGATGGATACGATGCTTGCAGAGTGTGACTTCGCGATGGCCTACCTGGACGATATATTAATTAAAAATGAATCTCTGAGATCAGCATGTTGAGCACGTGAAATATATATTCGAAAAATAAGGATTTACGGCTTCACTTTGAATTTTTCTTGCCACAAATTAAATATTTAGGACAAATCATGGATAAAAATGGTCGTCAACCAGATCCGTGGAGGGCAGATGCGATTAAAAATATGCCCCTTTCGACAAATGATTACTTTTGCAAATTCCTCTTACCCATCACATGCCACCTCACTCACAGCTTCCCCATGCTTACAAGTGGTATTCCTTCCCCATCCTCCCGTTTCTCCTCTTCAACCAAAAGCCCTTAAAACTACCTATCAACCTCTCCCCGCTCTCCATTCACCTCGCTCTATTCAATTTCATACACCTCTGCATATACCTCACTACTCTCCCTCCATTACCAACCTATTTTCATTATTGTACTAAACACTGCTATCTTGACCACTGACTCACTCATTCTGTCAGTCTCCCTCTATCTTCTCTCATACCTTTCTACATACTTCTGCTACTGAATTAGACACTTTTCCTCCTTCAAATAATTGCCATTCCTTTTTTCTCACTATCTCAACTGTCAATAATTCTAGACACCAAACAGATGTATTAGTATAATGCTCGGGAAGGGAAAAAGTCTTTAATGTTTCGAGCCTATGCTCCTCCACAGAAAGAAACACAGAAAGAAACAAGGAGAGAAAATAGTTTGTACTCCTACATACAAGCCCAACAACAACTGACTACCCTTCGATTACTATCTATCCTACCCCTCCCATTCATCTCCCAACTCTCTACCTCTACTACCATCTCCCTTAATACCTGCATTATTAACCCCTCCCTCTTCCTGAAATAGCTCTCTTATTTCCTCTCACCATTCCCAGTCTTAACACTCTCATAACCCCATCGACCCTCCTATACTTCTCCAGTCTGATAAGGCTAGCTCTCTACATTTAATTATTCCATCTTTGAACTTCTCTGCATTAAGATCTGAAATGTAAGATCTTTTCTACCCTGATGACGGAAGCTCGTCTTATCCAAAGTTCATTGCTTCCGTTACGGCCGCATATCATGATGGATCTATGAGCCCCTAGAAACAGCTGTTGGACTTATAACACCTTTCTTCCATACCTTTAATTTTCTCTGTAGTTTGTACTCTGTGTAAGTTTGATCTATTAATATATAAATATCTATATATTTATATTTAGATATTCATCGACTGAAAGTCTCTTTTTGCTTTCTCTCGTTTTGCAGCTATACATTCTTTCATTCTTTTACTCGTTTCAGTCATTTGACTGCGGCCATGCTGGGGCACCGCTTTTTAGTCCTTTTTAGTTTTGGGATCGATTTGCTCGACTAAAGCGGTGCTCCAGCATGGTCACAGTCAAATGACTGAAACAAATAAATGAGTAAAAGAGTATATATATATATATACGACGAGCTTCTTTCCGTTTCCGTCAACCAAATCCACTCACAAGGCTTTGGTCAGCCCGAGGCTGTAGGAGAAGAAAAGACACTTGCCCAAGGTGCCACGCAGTGGGACTGAATCCGGAACTATGTGGTTCGTAAGCAAGCTACTTACCTCACAGCCACTCCTGCGCCTATATACATATATTGCTTTTGTATTTCATACCAAAACTATTACATTTAATTTATCCAATTTGCTCATCTGCATA
>NC_069009.1:8057697-8058234 GCF_001194135.2 Octopus bimaculoides
AGATGTATTAGTATAATGCTCGGGAAGGGAAAAAGTCTTTAATGTTTCGAGCCTATGCTCCTCCACAGAAAGAAACACAGAAAGAAACAAGGAGAGAAAATAAAATAGTGAAGGATGTTTTATAACACTATTCCACATATACAAAAGCAGCCATACCAACAATCCAACATACCTCCATCATCAGCTGCCCCACGGATATCATTATAGTTTCGATACCCGGGCAGTACCATTCAATCCGGCGGTGTCAACAGCAATAAAATAAGTGTTGTTTGGGAACAAACATACCCAAAAACTACAACTTTCAAACACATTTACTCTGTGTACAATAGTATCTGTAAATATATTCAATAAGTAAATCAATAACCAACTCCTAAATATGTAACAAAACGTTTAAGTCATATATTTTATTCCCTACAGTCTTCCATAGTATAATAAAAGTGTATGTATGTATTTATATTGCTTCGGCATTTATATGTATATACATACATACATACATACATATATATATATATATATATATATATATATATATATATA
>NC_069009.1:8064767-8071134 GCF_001194135.2 Octopus bimaculoides
GTGTGTGTGTGTGTGTGTGTGTGTGTGTGTGTGTGTGTGTGTGTGTGTGTGCGCGTGTGTGTAATTATCTCTATGTATGAGGATTGATATTTATGTAGAAATGGGAGCATAGAGTGCTGCTCTCTAGAGAGCAACTCAATTTTCCAATTGGCCTTTAAAAAACTCCAGTAACTCATACCACCATTTGTGTGGTCTTTGATTTTTGCTCTCTTCCTCTTGTGACGACCAGATGCTTTATGTCATCTGGCCGAGAGTATTTATTTATTTATGTATATTTATGCAAATCCATTCAGTTCAGTTCGTTTGGTAACACATGATGCAAAAAATTTACACGGCTAAGCATAAATTTCGGCATTCACTCGCACAGAATATTCACCAAAAAGACTTAATTTTTGCTAATCTTTACACGCATCCATTGTAATGCGGTAATCTTATGCAAAAATGATAGTTAAATAAATGGAACTTACCGGGAGAGAATGTTAAAACGAAAATGTTAAAGCAAATTTCTAGATTCACACTTACGGAATATCAACGTGTTTACCAATCGGTCTAATTTTTGCTAATTTTCACGTGTACCCATGTAATGAAGCAATCTACAGGCAAGTAATGGTTAAGTAAACGTAGTTCATGTTGCTACAATGTTAGAAGGAAAATGTTTAAACATAAACTTCTGTATTCGATTTGTGATAATATTTGCATCTATCCATGTAATGAATTTATGTATATAAATACGCGACTGGCGGGATTTGTAAAGGCAAACGGTTAAAATAAGAACAAAATAAAATGTTTTCTATGTAAACTCTTCAACACATAGACGTACATATCGATGTATTTAAACACGCAGGCATTATATATATATATATATATATATATATATATATATATAGAGAGAGAGAGAGAGAGAGAGAGAGAGAGAGAGAGAGAGAAAGAGAAAGAAAGAGAGAGAGAGAGAGAGAGATAAATAAATAGATAGATAGATAGATAGATAGATAGATAGATAGATAGATAGATAGATAGATATGAAAGACTAATATAAACAGCTAAGCGCAATGCGATACCGTAAAGAAAAAATTCAATTGTCACATCCCTGACTAAGGGTGCCAAGGCACCTACGTTGCTAGAAATAAGAGTTAAAACACTCTTAACGTTTATGTATACACTCTAACACATATTCATGCTGATACTACACATTCCTGCACTGAAATGCATATCCGCACACTTAGACACATATACCTATACAAACGCCACCAGACAGACAGACACACACATACACACATACACGCGCACACACACACACACACACACACACACACACACACACTGATAATACACACTAAATTATACACAGACAGCCATACACTGACGTACACTCGCATACACATGTGATGACATTCTTACTGGCTTAAATGTGTCCATAAAATCCAACCACGACCATCATCTCTGATTGCCGAACCTATGATGACTGGACCTCCCCAAACCCTCATGTACAACTCCAGTGACAGCCAGAACATGATAATGTCTGAATCGAGAGATCAGCTAGTACTCTGAGTGCCTATCTCTTTTTCTCAGTTCTCCGAGAAATGCTGAATGTGTTTCTCCCACATATCTTCAAACCCACTCCAAGAATGAGAACTCCAAAGTAAGTAGCAGATAACGATGTCTTTTCTCATTTGAAAGGTTGATGTTACTCTTCTTCAAGGAGGTTTTTAGATGCTCTTTGGCTCTTTCCTTATATGGCCCAAATAAACGATGGTCATAGTGTCCATAGAGGACCTTACGGGGAAGATTCAAGCCAGATATACTCACTGTATGTCATGGTTATCTCACTTGATGCCTGCATGGTGTGGATTTAATACAGCCAGTGCTGGTTGGGCCAGGGATTTTCTGTGTAATCCTCTCACAACAAGAGGCTCAAGGATCTTCTGGAGCCACTGGATGCTAAAAGCTCCAGGGTCTTAAGATATCCGCTCTACATGGCCTATATTTCATACTCACTCAGGAGAGCGGAAACACGGATTACCCTGTTGGTTGGCAGAGGCGTATAGAGACGGTGATGGGTATTTAGAAAAGACACACACTTTTAACATCCAAAGACTACTACAACGGCCAGTTTGGAGTCGTTTATAATCTTTCCGTCTCCAGTGCAGTTACTGGAAATTGTGCTGCCTTTTTGATGTCTAAATTGGATGGGAGTCGTTAGTTATCGTACTGAGAAAGTAGAAAGGAATATTTCATGGTTGGTTGACATCAATTTTCTGGACATTACCTTGTCAGACCTATTCATTTATGAGCTGTAACAGCTGCCGAGATGGGAAATTGTAGCGCTTTCGATGTATGATCTACCAGACATGTGGGATACCTGATGGCCTACCTGAAAAGATCTACATGTCTTCTAAAGCTATCTTGCAACGAAGATCCACTGAACCTTGACCCTTCCATAAGTCATTCTGCGGATTTGATGTGATGTTTTCATGTATTGGTTCGACAATATAAACATAACTTTGGCCTGGATCTTCCTACATAGATACTGTACTTCTGTACTAATAAATATATTTGCGTTTTTTTGTTCTTTCAGCTGCTGACTACATTGAGGTCCGCTCTCGAATTGATCTGCCAAGCATTTACACACTGTGGAGGAGAGTGCAGATCAGATGGGTAAGCCACCTTGCTCTAATGCCGGACACACGATTACCCAAAAGACTGCTTTTCGGTGAATAGGCAGAAAGCAAGTGCACACAAGGTAGGCAGAAAAACGCTCTGAAAATGCACTCAAAGCCTCGCTGAAGTGCTTTCAGATCAACCCCGACACATGGGAAATGCAAGTACAGGACCATCCTATGAACAGAATAGGATCGCAAGAACACAAAGAAAACGTGAGCTGCGCAAGTCCAGAGCCAATGCCTTGCTTTCTTTCTCAGCAGACTACCAATACCCAACCTGTGGCTGAACCTTCCGAGCACGCGTCGGCCTGATCGGCCACAGCCAGACGCACCGTGACCCATCTTCTTCTCTCATGTCATGTTCTGGCAATCGTCGACAACGACGGACGGACATTATTATTGTGTTGAGGTACATTCTCTTGGTTCCATATTTCAGTGATGTGATGATGAAGCGCTCTTGTACAGAGTAAACTACTCTCCTTAATGATATCTACTGGAATATAATGCCTCGGGAATTGAGCTGAGTTTTTGTTTTTGTTTTTTAGATTTTGATGGTAGCACTAACTTCAGCCAATGTTGCTGCGGCTGCTGTTTCATGCTCTTGCTTGATGGGGCTTCGGTCATCCCAGGTTAGTGGTCCCAGAGATGTTATCATGCGTAGAGCTGACCAGGTCCTCCACTGTTCTCCATCGCTGGCGGTTCCCTGTCAGCCCCTCTGCATCCTCCGAGGTGACGTCGAGCCTCTGGAGATCTTCCCCAATCAAGTCCAGCCTCTTCCCGCCCGCAGCTGCTGCGTCGAATGAGAGTAAAGCCCTGTTAGGATGATCTAGCAGGAGACGGGGGACATATCTGTAAAAGTGCATGCGACGGATAGCAATGAGGTGGGAGGCTGCGAGCTGATGTGTGCTGGTGCGTTAAAATGGTGGATGAAAAGTAATTCACAAGTTTTCCCCCGTGATTGTCAAATCTACTAGTTTAGACTGGTTTAGGAGCTAATTGAACACTTTCCTCAACACTCCAGAATTGAAATCCCTGTGGAAAGATGAGGCAGCATGACATGACCATCATTGTTTAGTACTCCTAAAACCATCCTAGTTGCTGGAAACTTAGTGTGTATCACTCTGGGGGTATCAAAAGGGTCTAAATGTAGCTATCTGTCATTTTTCCTGTATGACTTTTGGTCTTGGTCGAAGTTTTTCTCATCCGAAAAGAACCAAAGCATGACATGTTCACGAGGATATTTCATCTTATTAAGTAACCGCTTGAAACGGATAGAACGTGTTTTTTCTTTGTGTCTTTGCAGACATGAATTGGCCTCTCTGAAACACACATGACTTGTATCGAATGTCCTAATGCACCACAGATCTAATAGTTCCACCCTGACACCTGAACTACTTTAGCGATGGCCCTCAATGATTTTCCGGGATCATCATCGATAATATTTCGGACCCGTTCGATGAACAGCGATGCCCTTTATAGTATTGCAACGTTTAGAATTGTTTGTTTTCCTCTTCAATACAGTTGAAACATTCTCGCCAGAGGCTGCCAATTTCAACCGAATTTTGTGTACAAAAAGTCTTGCAACATTTGGAAAGTAGGCAATTTCTAAATCACTGTGTTCCACACATATGGCATCAATGAATGCCTGCCTTTTTCATTACTCTCTCTCTCTCTCTTTCTCTCTCTTATATCGAGTTTCCTCGATCTGCACAGACGTTCTTCTTGTAGCAAGACTTATTTCATAATTGCGTGTTTTAGCTTTAAATAATTTAAAAAGGGCTCCACGTGTAAGTCTCTAATGATTGGTCATGCGATCAGTCATGTGACGCTGAAATACTTTGTCGAGTCAGGCATTTGGATCGATCTAGTTTTTCGCGGACACTTAGCTCGTATCCAATTGCGTGGCGCAATAGACAACCAAAAGCAGCAAATTAAAAGTGCTAGCCTGAGCCCCCTTTTGTTAATAAATAGCATGAGCTTTTCATATTAATTGAGAGAGGAGAGTTGTTTTCAGGAAACTATGTCACATTATTTCTGTTCCTGTTGAAGCACATGTCACCAAGTTCGACTGAGTTGAAAAAACCAACTATGTATGATTTTTCTACAGAAATCATTCTTCATGATGTTTTAATCGGGTTCACTATTTAATTTTATTTAGCTGAAGAATAAAGAGTCGCTGTTAACTGAAAGCTCGTTCCTGATATTATTTCTACCGTTTTATATACAACTCAGGAGTGGCTGTGTGGTAAGTAGCTTGCATACCAACCACATGGTTCCGAGTTCATTCCCACTGCGTGGCACCTTGGGCAAGTGTCTTCTACTATAGCCTCGGGCCGACCAAAGCCTTGTGAGTGGATTTGGTAGACGGAAACTGAAAGAAGCCTGTCGTATATATGTATATATATATATATGTGTGTGTGTGTGTGTGTGTGTGTGTGTATGTTTGTGTGTGTGTGTTTGTCCCCCCACAATATCGCTTGACAACCGATGCAGGTGTGTTTACATCCCCGTAACTTAGCGGTTCAGCAAAAGAGACCGATAGAATAAGTACTAGGCTTCCAAAGAATAAGTCCTGGAGTCGATTTGTTCGACTAAAGGCGGTGCTCCATCATGGCCGCAGTCAAATGTCTGAAACAAGTAAAAGAGTAAATGAGAAAAACTCATGAGAAGCAAGATTTTCTATGAAGGGGGTTCGAGACACCGCCTTCCAGATGAACGCCAATAGTCCTTGTCCTCCTTTTCCGACTTCAACTCAGGATCTGATAGGCCTCAGTCGATCACTAGTCTATCAACATATGTTGTTGGCGGTCGACTTCTGCTCCTGTAGTCATGCGTTGGTTTCCCAGACTAACGCATCCCTGACGCATTCTTTCCTGCCCAATAGCAGCGCCCAGCGAAACGGATTCCGGCGGACGTCGGACTTAGGAAGCACCACATAAGTCTCCATTTTGACGGGGATTTTTCAGATTTTTTTCACGGTGCCATTGAACTATCTTTTAAGCAAAAAGATTTACGAAACATGATACCGCCCACGCCCCCGCCATCTTCCCCTTTCCGGACCGATTTTGGTCGATTTTGTGGGCATTGCGCACGATGATTTTTAAAATTTTTTAATGGGGAACTACGCACTTAAAAACCATTTGAGAAGCCTTTGCAATAAGAAAAAAATACATATTTTCAGATAAATTTAATGGGATATTTGGCTGTTGTTTCTAGCATATTCCATGACCGGTAAGGTTTGATTAAGGTTGATAAAGATTATAAATGTTCAAAAAATGTTTTTTTTATAGTATAAATGAAGAGAAAACATTAGTGAGAAAGAAACGAGGAAGGTGGTCATGGGCTATGCTAGAAACAATAGTCAAATCTTCCTTTAATCACACACCTTTTCGACTAAAAATATTTACTTTTTCTTTTACCGAAGAAGCTTCGGTTAAATGAAAACCTTTAAATCGATTTGAAGTTAATCAGGTGTCTTCAAATGCCCCTTGTACCTTGTATAAGTGTGTGTGTGTGTGTGTGTGTGTGTGTGTATGTGTGTGTGTGCGTGCGTGCGTGTGTGTCTGCGTGTGTGTGTGTGTGTGTGTTTGTGTGCGTGTGTGTGTGTGTGTATGTGTGCGTGCTCGCGCGTGGTTTGGTGTGTGAGTGCTTGTGAGTGTTCCGCATGTATTGATGTTTGTGGGTGGATATTTGTGTAAATATAGACA
>NC_069009.1:8075108-8078536 GCF_001194135.2 Octopus bimaculoides
CTGAAGCATATTTGCAGGTAAAAGTCGATGAAGAATGTTCAAAATCATTGACAATAAATACCCATAAAGGGTTGTATAAATTTAATGGACTCCCCTTTTGTATAAAGGTAGCACCTGGCATTTTTTAACAAGTTATGGACATTATGCACGCAAGTTCGGATTTCGCTATAGCTTACCTCGACGACATACTCATAAAAAGTGAATCTCAGGTTCAGTATGCTGAGTATGTTAAAAAGGTTTTCGAAGAAATAAAAGATTATGGGTTTAAACTCATCGATGCCAAGAATAAAATATCTAGGGCAGATTATTGATGAAAATGGACGCTGACCAGACCGGTTTGGGGCGAGTACAATAAAAAATATACCTCCCCCGACAAACATTACGACGTTACAAGCATTTTGGGGTCTTGCAAATTACTATCAGGTATACTTACCGAAATGTACATGATTTAAGAGCACCCCTGAATAACTTGTTAAAAAAAGACGTTAAGTGGAACTGGTCGGACAAATGTCAAAAAGCTTTAGAAGAAATTAAAAACGTTTTAACGTCGGAATTGTCATTATCACATTTTGACCCAAATTTAGAAATAGTAGTGGCAGCAGACGCTAGTGAAAGTGATACTGGAGCTGTGATTTTACACAAGTATGAAGATGGTAGCCTGAAAGCAGTAGCTCATGCTTCGTGTTCATTATTGCCGTCTGTGAAAGTTACAGCTAAAAAAAGAGGCATTAGCCATCATATTTGCGGTAAAAAAAATTCCATAAATTTAGCATAGAAGAAGGTTCCGTCTGTAGACAGACCACCGCCCGTTATTGTCAATCTATGGATCAAAAAAGGGTATCCCCACTCATACAGTCAACAGATTGCAGCACTGGGGAACGATCCTACTGAATTACGACTTCAAGAGTATTTGCCATCGAAAAAATTAGGACATGCAGATGGTTTGTCAAGGTTAATACCAAAACACAGTGAACCACTAGAAGACACAATGATAGCGGCGTTAAAAGCCGAAAATGAAATAAGAAATATATTGTACAATGGTGTGCGTGAACTGCCTGTGACATTGGACGAAATGAAAATTAAGGCAGAAACGGACGAGTTTATCGTAAAAAGGAAAATAATAGTGAGATCAAAAGAAACAAAAAAATACGTAAGGCTGGACGTAACACAGTTTCTACGATGAAGTCGCTTATGAACAGTAATGTTTACTGGTCAAAAATGGATCAAGATATTGAGAAGTTGGTAAAATCCTGCAGAGGTTGTGCTCTTGCAGCGAAATCACCATCTATAAAATTTCAACCTTGGCCCAAGACCGATATTCCATGGTCCAGACTACACATAGACTTCGCAGGACCGTTAAACATATCTAATAATGGTAGATAGCTTTACAAAATGGCCAGAAATGTGTAAATGTAGAAAACCGACATCCACGGTAACAGTGGAATTTCTACACGAACTTTTTGCTAGGTATGGTGTCCCGGATACCATAGTCTCCGATAACGGTACACAATTCACGGCAAATGAATTTAAGATGTCCTCAATTAAACATATCACTACTCCTCCGTATCACCCAAGATTAAATGGGCAAGCGGAGCGGTTCGTGGATACATTTAAAGAAATCGTGAAATGAGCTAGTCGATGACGTAGCATTGACACAATTCTTGAGGGTTTTTAGGATAACACCAAACCCAAACACTTTTTCAGGCAGGTCGCCTGCGGAACTAATGTTTGCTCGAAAAATAAAGCCAGTTTTTGACAAGCTGCTACCAGTGAGAAAAACAAATAGGGAAAAAACTAAAAATACGACAAAGCATTTTAATATCGGTCGCAAGGTGTTTTTCAAAATATATAAAACTGGAAGACAATGCTGGGAAGACGGAGTAGTTACAAAAAGAGTAGGCAAAATGACATATATGACAAGAGGCGGAAAATGGGAACACAAAAGACATTTAAACCAGCTAAAAAATAGATATACGGAGAAAAGAAAAGAGACACCCATGGAAGTTTTCTACAACACCTTTGATGTTCCAATGCCACAAGAAATCGAACCTATGTGTAGTAGCACAATAAAGAGGCAACAAACAGAATGATTGGAAGTAGTGCCTAAATGGAAGTAATATTAAACTTTCTGGGGAAGAAATCTCAAAAAGCGAGATATGATGAAAGAAAAATAAATGAAAATAATATTAACTTCCAACGGAAATCAATCTCAAAGGGGGAGATGTTGTAGCGAGAGTCATTGACACCCCTGGGGGATTGGAAGAATGAACTAGCCTAACTCTTATAAAGTGTTGAAGGCCGGTAGGAGTCGTGGAGAGGGCGTTTTGGAGTCTCGCGAAGCACGTCGTGTGAACACATTGATTTTATTTCCGTTCGTTAAATTATATATATCCAACGTTTGTCTAGGATATAAAAGAGATAATATTAAAGAGAGCTGGACCGGTCGAGATAAAGTAATTGTATCATAATTTTGTTATGTGTCTTGCGTTCCATTTTTATAGTGGACGGATAGCACGGAGGGCCAAGTCTAGGGTGGATTTCAAAATTGATGCCAACATCATTTGTGCAATATTGATGGAATATTTTCCACAATTTGTGTGTGTGTGTGTGTGTGCGTGTGTGTGTGTGTAGTGCTTCATGCAGGCATAGCGTGGATTCCATCGTCGATCACCAAATTTCACCTAACAGTTTAACAGCACTTTTCTCACGGTAAAACAATAGTTTTTCAGTGAGTGACAGCAGTTACATTTGCCAGATGCCTTTGCTAAGCAGAATAATGCCTTTGCCACTTGATCCTCCTAACCTCTTCTAGGCCACCAAAAGCTAGAATAGAGATAACATACCGCCAACAAAATCTGCTGTTCTCAACAATATGTCCATCTTTCTAACTAGTTTTGGATAGTTATAAATACTAGAATTTTGCAAGGCAAAATTAGTTAGTGAACGGACAACTAGAGTCATAGTCATAAGCAAGCAGCCACTAAAGACAAACGGCCAGCGGGAGAAAGAAGGTTACAACCAGCCAACTATGAGACACACCATCCATCGACTCTATAACTTTCACTAACTCACTTTCTTTTCTCTGTAACATCACCATATCTCTCATACTACTATGAGTTCGTGTACACACCCCGGCCGATATTAACTCTTTTTACCTTGCATGTTTTTCCATTTACTAATTATACATACCAACCCGTCGTGGGTTGGTATGTATAATAACGGTTAATAAAAATCTCTTTACAACTTCAATCACTGTTCTTCTTCCATCTTGCACACTGGCAACCAAACACTTTAACAACACTACCGTTACAATTGGTGACCCTCGACTGCAACGAATACCAACTGTTACACACATATATATATAATGCATATACATATATATGTATATATGTGTATATATATATATATATATATATATATATATATAT
>NC_069009.1:8078642-8079457 GCF_001194135.2 Octopus bimaculoides
CAAGTAACGTAATATTTTCCCACGGCCTGACATGTTTTGACGGAAGATTGTAAAAGAATCACATTTGTGTTGCAGCTGTCATGCGGATTCAAAGAAAGGAAGCAGTAACACATGGACATAAAATGCTCACACACACACACACACACGCACACATACGTAGGACATTCTTCTTTCTGTTTCCGTTTACTAAATCCATCAAGATTGAAACTTTAATGTCGATCATCTAACCAACTTTCCTATTTGTTTCCTCTTTTTTTTTTCAACAAAGTTTGTAGTCTACAGTGTCGAATTGGATAGGTTGCAGTCAGTCTTCTGGCTCCTCAAAATAGTTTGATAAAGTAATTATTTCAATTTACAATTTAAGGATGGGAAGATATTTAAAATACTAAGACTATTTTATTCGGTGCCTTGTCTTTCAAATCTGCCTCTATAGCTTTGTATTGTGTGTGTGTGTGTGTGTGTGTGTGTGTGTGTGTGTGTGTGTGTGTGCGCATGCGTGCGTGTGTGTTTATAGAGTGAAAGACATATACATATATATACAGCATAGCATGTGTCTGTGTGTGTATATATATATATATATATATACGTATATACGTATATATATATGTATATACATATACATGTATATATATTATGTATATATATATATATATATATACACACACACACATACATGTATATATATTTACATATATTTATATGCATCTCTTTCTCCCTCTCTCTATGTATATATATGTGTGTGTGTGTATATATATATATATATATATATATATATATATATATATATATATATATATATATATATATATATATAT
>NC_069009.1:8080500-8081178 GCF_001194135.2 Octopus bimaculoides
TATATATATATATATATATATATATATATATATATATATATGTATATACAGTTTTATGTATGCATGTACATATATATATATATATATAAACATGCATTTATGCACACATAAACATATATATATGTATTTTTACTCATACATATGTATGTCTGGTATGTAATTGTGTGTGTGTGTAAGTGCGTGTGTGTATGCGTCTGTGCGTATGTGTTTCTATTCGCGATGACCAAAGAGCCAAGTCTGTTTTCGTCAAACACCATTCACCAAACATTAACAACATAAAATACAATAATTAACCCAGATCTCTCTGAAGATGGCTTCTGAAGTTGCCGAAAGTTCAGCTTCGTATTTGTTTTTTAACAGAAAGCTACAGATATGATAATGCATTATCTCTGTATTAAACCGCGCAGACGTCACAAAGTACGAATGACTTTATATAAAATTGGTTAAAAACACTTTCATTTGACGTATTTATCCAGACATGAATATATGCGAGAGCTGTTATCTTCAATATTGATACACACGCACGCATACACACATAAACACATATTACAATAGATGTGTGTTTGCAAGCACACATATATATATAGTATGTAGCAATATGTATACCTCGGTGTGCATGCGTATATGCCACACATCTCTATCTATCTATCTATCTATCTATCTATCTATCTATCTATC
>NC_069009.1:8081278-8081739 GCF_001194135.2 Octopus bimaculoides
CAAAACCTCTTGAAGGCAGTGCTACAGCATGGTACAGTCCAATGACATTAACAATGAAAGAAGTGTGGGTGTCTGGTAGAGAGAAAGAAGGAGAGAAAGAAGTGAGGGTTCAGAGAGGGAGAGAAGGGTAGGGGTGGGGAATGACTGAGCAAGAACCTGGTCAATTTTGAAACCCCAAGTTTTCTAACCCACCTAGATACACACATGGACGCAGGCAAACCCTCTCCACTTATGCTAATGACCTTGAGATCGGAGCTAATGTCATACAATCCTTCACTACTCACTTTTCCCCTTTTTACCTGTCTTCTCTCTATCTATACCTCCCTGCTCTCTCTCTCTCTCTCTCTCTTTCCATTTCTAAGATGTGGGGCTTTATACCTAAGTTGGGAGATGATCATTTACACACACACACACACACACACACACACACACACACACACTAGCAGTGCCCCAACACGGCC
>NC_069009.1:8082645-8084293 GCF_001194135.2 Octopus bimaculoides
CACCACCACCACCACCACCACCACCATCATCATCATCACTATTATTATCATTCAGGTATGCAACTGTTACTGCTGTTATTGGCACTACTCCCACCATCACCATCACCATCCCCACTACCCCCACTAAACATTAACTGCACCCACCACCTTTACGGTACCTACTCCCACTACAGCCACCACCATCTCCTCTACCACCGTTAACTATGCATCTGTTGCTACCATCTGCCACCACCACCATCAGCACCACCTCTACCAAACGTACTCCCACCCCCTCTCCACGTCATCTACCCCCTCCTTATCACCATAATGGCATCCACCCTCTTTCTCTTTCCCCACCACCACCCCCACCATCATCATCAGCAGAACCTACTTCACCACCACCACCATCACCATCACCATCATACCATTAGCAGCATCAGTTTGCTACCAATACCAAATCTGTCTGTAAGTACCCCACCACCGACACCATTGCCACCCCATACATGCCCCACACCCACAGATCTCTATCAACGGAGAGAGAGATTCTGCTTACATTCTCAGCATCTTCTGCTATACACTGTTTCGCCACTGATCTTCCCCAGGTAAAAAAGTATTTCATCAAAACTTCTCAAAACTATACTTTCTTATTCATTCTCTACATTTATTTACAATTTCTTTTCTTTCTTATCATCTTATTTTTTTTTACATTGCCTCCATCATCTGCTATTTCTTCATTTTCTCATTTTTTTTCTTCATCTGCTTTTTCTGAATTTCTTTATCAACTAATTTTCTTCATTACATCTTATATCTTTCCTTATTTCTATTACCTCTTGATTTTCTCTGTATACTTTATATTATCTACATTTCTTCATATACTTACCAAATTTTCTGCATCAAATATCTTATTTCATTTATCATTGATCGTCTTGCCATTTTCTCATTTCCTTCATTTCTTTTTCATCTACTTTTTAAACATTTCTTCACCAAATTTTCTTCATTAATTTACCTCTATCTTTCTTCCTTTTACCTATCATCTGTCCTTATTTCTTCATCACCAAATTTTCTTCATTAATTTATCTCTATCTTTTTTCCTTTTACTTATCATCTGTCCTTATTTCTTCATCACCTAATTTTATTCATTATTTCCCATTATCTTTTCATTTCTTAAATAATCTGCTCTTTCTCTCTTTTTCCCAATTTTTTTCTTCTTCTTCTTAAACATATCTTCATCACCAAATTTTCTTCATAAATTTGCATCTTTCTGAATTTTCCTATCATCTGCTAAAACCATTCATATCTTTATATTCTCTGATATTTTTCTTTCTTCATTAGATCCTCTTTCTTTTTCCATTTGTCATATTGTCAGGTATTAAACATTTTTATTTTCATACAACTTTACATTCCAGTCATCTTCTACTTATCTTCCTTTAACTTAGAATCCAAATTCAGTACAAACACACACACATTGTTTTTACAATTACTTTCATTCCTAAACCTTCCATTCATTAATATTGTCTATAGAAACAAGAAAATGAATTACATTTAAGCCACAACTCGCCTTGAAACAATCTACTAAATACAATTATATGTACATACATACAAACTTACCTTTGGTGGTCACTCTTTTCGGTTGCATATATATATATATATATATATATATATATATATA
>NC_069009.1:8084832-8085945 GCF_001194135.2 Octopus bimaculoides
ACACACTATGTATGATTCCCTTCTGTTTTTAATTATTTAAATTCTTCCTTTGAGGTGTGAGCTAGTTTCTAGCAAAGATACAAAGCTCCATCATTGGAGTGTAGATAACAAAATCAATGTTGCAGTTTAAATTTGAGAAAAGTCTTGCATATTTTTACTGTTCCACTTACAGATTGTCACTTAGGCATTTACTAAAACAGAATTTGGTATAAGTGTAAATTTGTAATCCAGATATAGAAGCTGGAGGTTTGTATGTGTATATATACACACCACTGACAGTTCTTAACAGCCTTGTGCCATGACCTGCTAGAAATATCAGCCAAAATACCTTTAAAAGGCACACCTTGAGGTCTATAAGAAAAGAAACTGCAATATTAAATAACAGTTATTTAGATACAAAATAACTAAATAAAGTTAGGATGGTCACAGTTGGAGTTCTTCTGATCACAGGACTACACAATCCAGACACTCCCATGGCTAAATAGCATTATCAGCACACATAGATGACTTCCAAAAATGTTTGCCAGTGCTGCCAATGCCAGTCTAAATATATTTTTAGGCAACATTAGTTTTGCCTGCTGCTTTCTGCTGCTTTCTTAACCAAAATCTTTCTTCAGGTGTTTATAAGTTTCTTACATTCTCCGCTTCTTAGCTCAGTTTTTATTCTTTTTTATTTTCACTAAGAAGCAGTCTCTCCCTCTCTCTCTCCCTCTCTCTCTCCCCACTCTCTCCCCCTCTCTCTACATACATACAGACATATATATAGAAAGAGAGTGAGAGAGAGAAAGAGAGTGAGAGAGAGAAAGAGGTAAATAGATGTACATATTTCATTTCAAAGTTTCAGCTCAGAGCTGCGGCCATGCTGATGCACATGCATATATAAGTATATATATGTACATATACATATATATGTATATATATGTGTGTGTGTTTATATATATATAATCAAAGTTTGGGGATGACTTCTATTACTACTATACATACCTACATATATCTATCTATCTATCTATCTATCTATCTATCTATCTATCTATCTGTCTTTCTATCTATCTATCTATCTGTCTTTCTATCTGTCTTTCTATCTATCAATCTATCTATGTGTGTGTGTATATA
>NC_069009.1:8089006-8089681 GCF_001194135.2 Octopus bimaculoides
TATATATATATATATATCTTTCTATCTATCTATTTATACTTATATATACTATAAATACTTATATGTGTGTCCCTGTATTAAAAATAATTTTTATATATAATTATTATCATTATCGATATTGATTATATTATTATCCTTATTATCATTATTATTACCATTGTTATCATTATTATTATTATATATATTATATATCAATACTAATATGTTTCTCTATTTTCTTTTCTTCTCCTTTTCATCTCCGTAGGTCCTAGGGCTGTTTTTCACGCTCGGGTGTTGACCAGATTTTTTTGGTTCTGCAGACCAACCAAAAACGACGAAAGTCTCTCGCCGGATACTCGGTTAATCCAAACATTTCCACAAAAGCTTACCTTAGCGTTCTCCTTTATTTCGGAGTTTCGACTTAAGCAACAACAATGGCCGGTTACGATCCAAATGATCCGGATATGGAGTTTCTGTGTCTGCCTAGGAACAAGCTGTTGGAGCTGACCACCAGGGCATTTGACGGCAAGAAGAACTGCTGGGTGCCAGATACCAAGGAAGGTTTCTTGTCCGCAGAAATCCAGAGTACCAAAGGTGATGAAGTCACTGTCAAATGTGACGCTAATTCTGAGGTAAATATCTGTGATTCACTTCTTTGGATTTGCCATTACATATATATATATATATATATATATA
>NC_069009.1:8090022-8092518 GCF_001194135.2 Octopus bimaculoides
ATTGCTCCCTTCAATAGTCTGTATTTCCCTACAAATCATTTCAAAGCATTTCTTTATATAATTTCCTTTAATTATTATCCCTTAACCATTTAGCATTCAAACCAGCTATATCCAAGTCTAAACATTCAACCAGTTAAAACTGGCCAGATCTGCCCTCTCACACCTATCCTATCTGGTCTTTCTCAAAATAAAGGTATCACACTAGTAAAATACCTTAGCTGCAAGATAATGCATGATTAACTCAAAACAATGTAAATAAGTAAGAATTAATTTTGAGAGAGTAATCTAAATGCTAAAGGGTTGAACTGGCCAGTTCCAGCCTCTCACCCCTATCATACAATGTCATTCTAAAAATGAACAAATAAATGAGCAGTACATTTGAAATGTGAATAAATAAGTATTACATTTGAAAGAGTAATCCGAATGCTAAAAGTTAAGCCCCTAAGATTCAGTTTAAAATATTCCTGTATGGAATAAACCTCGATCAAAAACTACATCTGACCCCTTTTCTTTTGCAGATGAGAACAATCAAGAAAGATGACATCTCTCAGATGAACCCTCCCAAGTTTGAAATGAACATGGACATGGCTAACTTAACCTTTCTTAATGAAGCCTCCATTCTGCATAACTTGAGGTCGCGTTACCAATCTGGTTTCATCTACGTAAGTACATTTGGTTGGTCATTTTAAACAGCAGTTTTCTCCATTACCACCATTACAAGTTTCTCCCACACTCTCTCTCTCTCTCAAACACACACTACCTCTGTCTGTCTCTGTCTGTCTGTCTCTCTCTCTCTCTCTCTCTCGCTCTCTCTCATTCACATGTGCAATCTCCTTGATTATTTGCGGATCCTCTCTATAAAGTGTGGTGGGTGGGGTGGGGATGCAGGACACTTAACATTTCTGCACAGCTTGTATTCGACTTAATGATAAACCTATACACATACATGCACATACACACACACACACTCACACACAAATGCATGCACACACACATACATATCTACACACACATATTAGACATATTGGTCTACTCATATATCTCTGACAGTGCTGTTAACACACACGCATACACACACACATATATATCAAACAATCTACCTATTGGTATATACATATATACATAAACAGATTCATACGTATCAACTGCCTGGACATACAGTGCTGTACTGCACACCAGCATAGGTCAAGAAAGTTTGTATGGATATAGTAATGTAGTAATTATTTCAATTCTTTCTATCAATATAATAAGATACTAATGGCTTTTGATCCTTTCAGGGTCAATGTAATTGACTTAACTACTCTTGGGTATGAGTACAAAAAAATCCCCAAGCAACTGCATCCCTCTGTCAAGTCATGTTGAGTCAATGTAACAGAATGAGGTTGGGAGAATATTCTCTGGTTGGGAGAATATGGTCAGGCCCTTGTCCTAAAGTGGACTGAATATGGGAAATCTACTAAGGAGTGGCCAGGAACAAACACAACACACAGACAAACAAACACAACACACAAAGACACACACAGACACATATCTACATATATATATATATATATATAATGGAATACTGTGCGAGCCAGGTTCCTATATGAAGTGCTAATGAGGTGATAACCTGGACTGTAATTATCCCATCAATTTATGTATTATATATATATATACATACACACACATACATATTTTATGTGTGTGTGTGTGTGTGTGTGTGTGTAGGTGTATATGTATGTATTCATGTGGTGTGTGTGTGCATGTACATACATTTCCCTTCTTTCCTTTCTTTCTCTCACACTCTTTCTACGCACGCACACATACACACACACACAGTCATACACACAGGATGGAAAGAAAAAGTTAAATGCGTGTATGTGTGTATGTGTGTGCGCGCGAATGCGTGTATGTGTCTGTTTGTTTGTGTGCATGCGTGTGTGTCTGTGTGTGATAAGGCTGTTAGCTAGTTCACTGGAATCCGCACAGATTTGGTAGGTTGAGCTCCTCACAGATCTACTTATATGGAGTTTCCAAAGAACACAGCACAACACCACAGAGTAGAGAGCTAGTCTCTATTCTTGGGTTTGCCTTGTAACATGAGCCGCCCAGTGACTTCATAGCTACCAGCAGCAGCAGCAGTAGAAAAAGAGGCAGCAGCCACAGCTAATTGTGATGGGTAGCATCTTGCTCCTTCTCTGTCTTCCATGCTCCTCCCACCTCTCTCTCCATATATCTATATATTATATATATATATCATAAATATACAGGGATTAGCTTGAGTTGCTTCTCCAACATACTGAAAATTTAGAAATAGCAGTCAAAGAACTACTGATTCCAATTATTCCAATTATTAATTCTATTACTAATTCACGATTCCCTGCCCTTATTTCTGTATATTATATATATATATATATGTATATATTAAATATATATATACTGTATATTCTGTCATCAGTCCTCACCTTTCTGCCTCTCTTTCTGCCTCTCTCTCACCTGTCTTCACTTACCTAATGG
>NC_069009.1:8094013-8094983 GCF_001194135.2 Octopus bimaculoides
TATATATATATATATATATATATATATATATATATGTATATATATAGATATAGATATATACATATATATGTATATGTATACATTGATCTTATATGATGGCTTTCTTTCAATTTCCGTCAACCAGATGCACTCACATCTTTGGAATATCATAGCTATGAGATAATGCATGATCAATTCAATGTGTATAAAATAAGTATTACATTTGATAGGGATAACCTGAATACTAAAGGGTCAATTCAGCGAAGGGGGTATACTGAGGGAAAAATAAACAAAAGAAAAAAACTACAACTACAACAACCACCACACAACAACTTCACCTTTGCTACCACCGCTACCACCACCGTCCTAATAATAATACTTCTAATTTTAACCAAATTCCTAAATTCATTAGATAAGCAGTATGATAGTACCCACCCCCACCCCCACCACTACCACTACGACTGCTACTACCATCATCCCCACCACCATATGGTCTGTACATAGTCAGTTGCCCAAGATGAAATAGCAGCCAGAATTCTCTTCAAGCCACACTTTACTGAAATAAACAACATCCTGGTATTGCAGCATCTTCAATGTTATCAGATAAAGAATTAAACTGTAAGCTTTGTGTAATACGCCCACATATACACACTCACCCATCCACCAGGACCCAAATTATCAGTGGCACCAATAAAATCAGTGCTCAAAACCACCACTACTATAACAACCACTATCACAATCAGCTCACTATTTCTCAAAGATTTTATCTTTACCTAAACTGAAGCAACTAAAATTAATAATAATAATCATAATAATAATAATAATAATAATAATAATAATAATAATAATAATAATCCTTTCTACTAAAGGCACAAGGCCTGAAATTTGCGGGGAGAGGGCTAGTCGATTACATGGAGCCCAGTGTTTCACTGGTACTTAATTTAAGAACCCTGAAAGGCTGAAAGGCAAAGTTGACCTCAGTGAAATTTGA
>NC_069009.1:8095738-8099664 GCF_001194135.2 Octopus bimaculoides
CTGTATATATATATATATATATATATATATACTGAGAGAGAGTGAGTCTGATGATGGTTTAACTGACTGAAACTTCAAGGCACTGTTCCCACCTGACTAAAACTTTTAAAAACTGGGCATCTGCAAGTATATGAGAGGATCTCAAATTGACAACTCATAACTTTCTCTCTCTCTCTCTCTCTCTCTCTCTCTCTCTTTGACGAATCTTGAGACCTATGCAGTAGTTACATCCTTACATCTTCATTTCATATCACATTTGTTGAATAATTTTCTCCCTTAATCCCTTCCATTCTGTACGATATCATTGTTATGTCCCCATTTCAACCCTTTGTATGCAATAAAAAGACAAATTCAATTATTAACCAACTGAATATCAATAAAATATAATACCAATCGATTTCTAGAGACAATATAATCATTAGTCCCCTTCCCTCAAATTTCTGTCCTTGTTCCTACATAAGATATTATTATTATTATTATTACTGTTGTTGTTGTTGTAGTTATTATTATTATTATTATTATTATTATTATTATCAATTGTTTCTTTTCTTTCCAATCTTCTTACAGACCTATTCAGGTCTCTTCTGTGTGGCTATCAACCCCTACAGACGTCTCCCCATTTATGGTCAAAACCTTGTTGACAAGTACAGGGGCAAAAGGAAAGCTGAAATGCCTCCCCATTTGTTCTCCGTTGCTGACAATGCCTACCAGTACATGTTGCAAGGTAAGTTATGCCACTTTTGCTTTTCTCATGAATTTGAGTTTTTATTTTGTCCAAGCCTCTGATTCACAAAGTGAATGTGAATTTACAATGAAAAATACATGACAATCTGTCTGCTTATTTTGAACAAAACAACAACAGTATTTGAACAAGTTGTTCATCATTTGGCAGGCATACACCTTATTGATTATTTTTCAGAGAGACTGCCCACGTTGCTCAGTTAAATTTGATGCTATCAATGTTTTACTGATATAAGCTAACACTTATCTCCACAAGTATCTCACTTGTTTCACATGTAATTTGTAAGCCATTCAGATGTCCTGATCAGGTACAGATATTCTACATCTAATATAGAGAAATGAAGTATTATATTTCAACTTGATCTTCATGACAAGAATTACCCCACAAGACCTAGCATTGAACATGTCTTACATATATGATAAACTACGCACTTGTACCATATATATGAATGGCACAGGTGTGGTTGTGTAGTAAAAGGTTTGCTTCTTAACCACATGGTTCCACATTCAGCCCCACCGTGTGGCACCTTGGGCAAGTGTCTTCTGCTGTTGCCTTGGGCCAACCAAAGCCTTGTGATTGGATTTGGTAGATAGAATCTAAAAGAAGCCAATTGTACATACATACATACATACATACATACATGCATGCATAGATAGATAGATAGGTAGATAGATAGATAGGTAGATAGATAGATAGATAGATAGATACCTTATACATTTTTACCAATCTCTTATATTGTTATTAATGTTCCTTTCTAGCAATAGTTACTCTTGTGGCAACAGTAAAGAAATTATAATTCAGCTCAGTTGAGTTGAGTTCAAATTCCAACGAAGTCAACCTAGCAATACAACTCTCTGGAATTGATAAAATAAAGTACCAGTCAGGTACTTGGATAGATCAAATCAAATCTTCACCTGAAAATTTGTGTCCTTGTCCCTAACATAAAAATATTATCGTGTTTTCATAACATATGGTCATTCTAAGCAATCTTATGAATTTTCTTTTTCTTCTTTTCTACTCACAGATCGTGAAAACCAGTCCATGTTGATCACGTGAGTATTCCCTCTTTGATAACATTACCATTCTCAGACAGAACATTGCATGTTCAATCCACAGGCTTTTATGAAAATCAAATATCCTTCCGCATTTCTGTAAAGTTGGTTTCAAAGCTATCATTGTAATATTTTTGGCTGCTGCATAGAAGCTACCCCATTGCCAGTGTGGTAACTATACAGAACATCCCTCACCGGTTCATGAAGTCCTTATTTTACAAACATTAACATATTTGATAATAAGGATCTTTGGCTATTACATGTAGCAAAGTCAACTGACTACATGAGGAGCTTCTCACTGGATCATGTGGTCTCTATCTTACATACTTCAGGGAGTTTATTGTGCGAGTTCTTCTTCAAAAATGGTCCAAATATGATTGAACTTTCAAATTACACATAGCTTAATTGATTTCTGTGTGTGAGAGGCCACCATCTGCATGAAGAAACTCAGTGTTAATATAGTTAATATAATAAGCCAGGAAAGTAAGTCAGTATCTTAGAACTGATTCAACTATTTGTGCTTTGATACAGAAGTCAAGTACTGCATTTTCTATTATTCTTTATCAATTCAAATAATGAGGTTTTCCCCCATGAATTAATCATTAAGCTTTTAGCTTACTTTTTATCCTTGTTACTGGTGTAGTTTTCTAAATTAGAATTTCTTGGCTCGATACATTAATTATGTCATCACTCATTTAATTATGTTATTACACATAACTCAACATTATGGATTTGCGGATGGGTAGTTTGCTGAGAAGTGGCAGCCAATCAGCTTTCTTCTTTTATAATGACCTCTTCTTGTTACAGGTGACATGAGACAAGGGGGAAATGGTATGGTGGTGAGTGACATAATCGGCAGAGTGTCACATCAGACACAAGAACAATGTGCTCTGTTCATTTATGTCCCTTGAAATCTCAACATGTGTTGTTTGAGATTAAAGGGCCAGTGACAATGTTAGAAAATGATGGATTTGCAGAATCATTAGAGCATCCATCAAAATGCCTTGTGGTATTTATTTTGGGTCTTTGCATCCTCCTGAAGTCAACTTTGCCTTTTATCCTCCCAGGGTTGATGAAATAAATATCAATCAAATATCATCTGCAACTGAATCGACTAACCCATTCCAATACATATGCAAAATAATTTTCTGGGCCTATAATTGTACTTATAAGAATTCCTGGGATTGACAAAATAAAGTACAATGTACTGGGATGGATAGAATAAAATAATTCCATACCTAAAAATTATTATTATTATCTTGTTTAACACAGCAACTCTGCTGGGGAATGTAACAAAGTGTCACCTGTCCACAACCAGTGGACTAGAGTAACATGCTTCATTCATATTTCAAGAACTCTGCAGGGAATTCCAACAGTTTCAAGCAACACAACACTGTTTTCTGTAGATGCTCCCTCTTTACATATACCCCTATCTTTTCAATCCAGTATCCAGAGGGGGCAGTATAATTGACTTCCTTGGCTTTTACCTTCCTAGTGGTCATTTCAAAAAAAGTAAACTCTGCCGATTTATGCACTAGAGAGAAGGGGATCAATGATTCAATCAATAAAATGCCCTTCTCCTCAACTCTTTGTACATCACTACTACCCACCCCAAAAAACTGCTTATGGTAGTCTATGTTGTTACAGGTGTTCAGCTGAAAATGTGTCTTTTCCAGTGCAATGCATGCTAGGAATGCAGCATTGTTACATAGCTGCATTGCTGAGTTGTTGCATATGTTAGCTATCACATGATTGCTTTGGGCTGAAGCAGAAGAAGCAGCAGGTAAAGAAAAAAGAAGCAAAAAAAGAGAACAAATAAAAATAAAATATAATGAAACAATGGTTATGTGATGCTGCATGTTGCAGTCTGCAAAAAATATTGGACAAGCTTGATCAGTGAGCAATGTGTTTTTCAGATGTTGCAAATGGCTATGATTGGGGTTATGGAATGAAGACAGGGAGAAGAAGCCTTTACGGCCAGGCACACACACACGAATACACTTACAAACCAGGCATGTGAAAGCATGAATTGAATGATGGAATGAACCATCAAACACTTGAATGAAATATGTATCCATGAATATACATACCTACATTTATATACATATATGTATATATATATATATATATAT
>NC_069009.1:8100046-8101616 GCF_001194135.2 Octopus bimaculoides
TATATATATATATATATATATATATATATATATATATATATATATATATGCATACACACACACACATATGTATACATATATCATATACACAAATATATATAGATATGTATACATATGTTTACATATACATATATTTACATATATGTAAGCGTATATATGTATATATATCTTGACACCTCCAAGTGACACTTATCAGTAAACATCTTATGCTTTAAGTCATGCATGTCATGAAGCATGCTGTATAGCTACGTTATACATACATGCCACGTGCTTGAGTGTAGAAACACAACATCCAAAAGCATCGTCTTGTTGATATATATATATTTCAGTTTGAGTTTGTATTGCCAGCCCCCATTAAATGTTGTTGTGTATATATTCCGTTCTAATACTACATTAGTTAATATTCTTAGTACAGTAGTTAGTATTAATGGCTGTAATTGTTGTTGTTGTTTAACCCCAGGTCAGTCCTGATCCAGTAGACCTATGATCAATGATGTTCCAGCTGTGATCATCTCATCTTTTATTCAGACATAGTTTATGAAGGATTATCAAATGTATTATTGTGGCTGTGTGGTAAGAAGCTTGCTTCCCAACCACATGACTCAGGGTTCAGTCCCACCATGAGGCACCTTGGGCAAGTGTCTTTTTCTATAACCTCAGGCTGACCAAAACCTTGCAAGTAGATTTGGTAGACAAACTGAATGTAGCCCTTTGTGTGTGTGTGTATACACACACACACACACACACACACATACACATATGTAATATCTATGTGTGTGTGTCTTTGCATCTGTGTTTGTGTTCTACCACCACTTAACCAGTGTTGATGTGTTTATGTCCCCGTAAACTTAGCAGTTCAGCAAAAGAGACTTGATAAGGATAAGTACTAGGCTTAAAAATATATGCCCTGGTGTCAATTTGTTTGACTAAAACCCTTCAAGGTAGTGCCCCAGCATGGCCACAGTCAAATGACAGAAATAAATAGAAGATAAAAGATAAGTGACTACAATAGTTATTTAGCCCCAGGTCAGTTCTGACCCAGCAGGCCCATAATTAACGATGTTCCAGCTATGGCCATCCCCTCTTTCATTCAGAATCAGTGTGTCTAGGAATACTTTATCTAATCAATGATTTCCAGTAGCAGAGGTTGCAATCGAAGATATTTTGCTAAAATGTCTTGCAGTAAATTCAGGTCCAGAAATGAACCATTAGAATACAAAGCAATCCTCTCAAACACAGAACCAGCTATGTGTTAAACAATGCTTAGAGGCAAAACAAAGGGGCCAACTATATGCATGGCTATGGTTCTTGTATTCCTCATTTAAATCTAGGCTTGTCTGTCAATATCTAAATGATAAGATAAATGTCACTTGTTATCCTTTCATTTCATTGTAGTTTCTTCCCTCATGTTAAATATGTTTTTATGTTATATTACTCCTCTTTTTATCTCACTTGTCTATGTATGTATCTGTTCCTCTAGTTGAATGTGTGTGTGCTAATATATATCATATATTTTTATACACATATATACATACACACACACACATATATATATATATATATATATATA
>NC_069009.1:8102829-8105218 GCF_001194135.2 Octopus bimaculoides
TATATATATATATATATATATATATATATATATATATATATATATATATATGTGTATATATATAATATATATATAATATATATATAATATATATCCATTTACATATACATACATGTGTATATATACTCAGAAATTTACAACTATGCAATATGTGCAGCCATACATACACACACATTCATAAAACTCAGAGTTGGCGCACAGACATATAGACCTCCTTCTGTAATCACATGCACATACACACACACACATACACACATGCGTATAAATCTATAATCGAGATATGATTCTTTTGAGAATGTAGTGGAGAATCTGGGGCAGGCAAAACTGAGAGTACCAAGAAAGTGATAATGTATTTTGCCGAAGTTGCTGCCACACAGGATAGAAAACGAGAGAAGGCTGACGGCACACGAGCTGTAAGTGTCTTACACATCAGCAATATTTGGCTCTCCAAAATGTGCAATGTTTGTTCTGTGTAGCTTTTTTTAAGGCCAAATCAATTGTTTTCATTTTGCTAATGTGTGTCTGTATATGTATATATGTATATATATATATATATATATATGTATATATACACACATATACAATATGCGTGGGGAATGGGAAAATGCCATTATCTGAAAAATTATTTATGTTGAAAAAAAATTCATTTGTGGAAGAAAAAGAAAACAAAACAACAAAAGAAAATAATGAAAATAAAAACTGAAATATAAAGAAAGAAAAGGGAACAGTTACATACATATGCTTTTAGGCACTCAACAAAGAGTGCACTGCATTGTATAGCAGAAACAGATGTAAGCTAATAGAGTTTATAATGTAACCATTTTTTCCTTTGTCATCTCATTTTCTTATATATATATATATATATATATAGAAGGAATGTGAATATAAAATTAGGTTTGTAAAATCTCAAATGGCAACCAGAAGTAAACATGAAGTTCCCATGTTCAAAATTTAGAAGCATATCATGAAAAGACAAATGAATGTTTAGGTGATTCACTGTTCCCCTTTTTTGTCTTTGTCTTTCTATATTTTTCTTTTTGTTATTTTATTTTTCACTTTGTTTTCTCACCAAGAAAAAAAAAATTGATAATGATTCAATATATATCAAAACCTTCGAAGAACATGTGCTAAATGGGAATTGCTTGTTTAAAAGGTAGTGATGTTAAACCTATTAATAACGTTTGATGGAAAAAGAAAAGTCTGGCAATTACATATAAAAAAAGCATACATACATACATACATGCATACAGAGAGATTTATACTAGCATAAAATACAAATATAATTGAGGGCATAAAGGGTTCCATTCCTATAGGCATGGAACCTTCTATGCCCTTAATTATAATTGTATTTTATACCCTTATAAATCTCTATATATGAATTCACCTTAATAGGTCTCTTTTATATGTTGGTCACTGAGAAAAGTCTTAATGATTTTTATCCTTTATTATATATATAAGGCAGGCTGGCAGAATTGTTAGCACATCAAGCAAATTGCTTAATAGTGTTTTGTCCATCTTTACATTCTGAATTCAAATTCTGCTGTGGTTGACTTTGCCTTTCATCTTTTGGGGTTGATAAAATAGGGACCAGTTGAGCAGTGGGGTCGATGTAATTGACTAACCCCAATCCCCAGAATTGCTGGCTTTTTGCCAAAATTTTCAAACCAATATATTCATACACAACAAATGTACAAATTTCTGGGCACACATTAAACTACATATTTCTACCAAAATTACACTGAATATTCCAGAAAATTCTTCAAATCCAAACAATTTCATTATAGATGGTAATGCATATTTATAAAGATGTCTTAATGAAAAAGTGAACCCTCTTCCAACTTGTTGACAGTTAAAAAAAATAGAAAGACTGTCTTTTTGATTGTCAAGCAATTTCATATTTGACGCATTTCAATCTATTTAATAAGCTGTCTCACTCTCTTTCTTTCTTTCTTTTCTCTCTCTCTCTCTCTCTACATATTGGTGTTGATATGAATATTAATGTTATTAATGGTGTATCAAATTGTTATTATTATTATTGTGGCTGCAAATCTTACAGTTATTGTTTTTATTGATATAGAAGGAATATTTTGTTGTTAAAAAAAATCATTTGCAACTGTTTTTTTTTGTCTTTCACAAAATTATTAATGCCTTATTCTCTCTTCTGCCATGCAACTGTATATTTTGTCTCATCTACATATATATTTAATTAATTCACAACTTAAACACACAGTTTAACTCCTTAAAAATTCTCATTTCCAAGCAAGATAAGTGCTAAAATTAAGTAGTGAATAGTGTGATTCAGTTGTGAATGCAATTTATATTCCACAAATATTTGTTGTGGTCTCACTTTCTCAATTAACATGTCACCACTATATATATATATATATAT
>NC_069009.1:8105829-8106442 GCF_001194135.2 Octopus bimaculoides
TATATATATATATATATGTGTGTGTGTGTGTCATTAAATTTCTAATTGATTGAGGTTTCTGCTGTGAGGGACAATTAATGTGACTTGTCCAACATCTCTTTTAGTTACCATTAGCTATTTTCTATTTTGATAATGCAGATGGCTTTTCTGAGCAATTTAGTCTTTGAATATTTCTGGAATTTCACCAACCCTTATATATGATATTGTGCATATATTTAGTGATTTTACTATCAATAATTGAGCTTTTACAGTGAAATCTATTATTCTCTGATGAAGTCCAGAAAGGCTGAAATATGCCTGGAGTTATCTCCTATATTTACTGCCAAGAAAAATAAGTAGGAAAATCTCTCTCTCAAATTCCCCCTTACTTGCTTTAATAACTGAAGGAGAGATGTGAATATTTAATTTGATGTAATCCTTAAATCTGAAATGGCAAATATTTTAGATTTACATCTTCATTGTCTTTGATATAGGACTGGTGTGTCATGGGGATGACCTAAGGGTTAAACAACAACAACAACAGCAGCAGCACAACTATGGTGGCAATGTAGATAGATGGGCCCATGTCTTTAGCTAAGGTTTGAAATAAAGGAATAGGTGGCTGATTCTAGTC
>NC_069009.1:8107272-8108997 GCF_001194135.2 Octopus bimaculoides
TATATATAGTCAGATGTATGATAGTGTAAGAATGTGTAGTGATTTGTTTTGTTTTAAACCTTGATGTTAAGCATATACATTTGTTCATCAATCAAGGTTTAACTTTCTTTTTCCCTCCGACTAACTGTTTTCTAGTTTTTACAGATTCCCCAAATAATAAATTAATCGTAACAACAATAATAATCATTGTAATATTAACTGTCCCTTAAGAACCAAATTTTTTCTTTTCCTTTTGCTAACCACATTCTCCTGTTTGTCTTTCATTTCTTTCTTTCTTTCTTTTCCCTCCCCTTTGTTTTGTAGACATCTTCAGTATACTCACAACTGGAAAGAGTACGAGAGTTAACTGTATATATATCTGCATATTGTCTCCATATCATTTGATCTCAATATTGGACCTGTAATCTTGGTTTGATCAAGACCTTGTAGGTTCAATTTTGTAGATAGAAAAATATATACCCAACTGAATGATGGGATCACTCAAATATACAGGACAATACTCACCAATGCTTTAAGATCTTAGATTTTGAGCCACAATTATTAGAGCATTTGACAAAAAGGACTTTGCAATAACTTTTCTAAACCTTAATGCTTTGAGTTTAAATCATATGAAAGTGGTCTTTATCTGCCATCCCTCTGGGACCAATGAAATAAAGTAGCAATCAAAAACTGGAGTCAATGTCATCAAGTAAATATTCTCCTCAAAATTGTTTGCCTTGTACCTAAATCAGAAAACATTATAATTATTATCCTGTGTTTCAGTAAAGACAGTAAGGCTGAATTATATAACTATATAAACCTAGCCTGACATAAAAATTACATGCTCACTTCGTCAGAGTTTATATATATATATATATATATATATATATATATATATTGTGTTTATATATTCCCAATATTCATTGCAATACTATATTTCAATCAGTTTAATGTGTCTTATTGCTGGATATACACATACTACATAGAGTCATGTCTGCCTAGACTCTGTCACTTCTAAAGTTATCCTATTGGCCACTGATACATGATAAATGCTTCAGTTCATCTGAAAACATTTTAATTCTGGCCATGCTGGAGTACAATATGCAGATTTTTAATTTCTAGACATATACCGTGTGATTCTAATCTCTCATTTGTTTCTAATAACAAAATTTATACCTCTAAAATACATATTAACCTGTTTTTTTCCCCCTTTTTAATTATTTATGTATTTTGAATATAATTCTCTTTTCTTCAATTATTATTTTCCCATTTCAATAATTTTTTAAATTTCAAAATTGTATTTTTATATATAAAAAGAACAAGAATATATACATATATTTAGAAACTGTAAGATCTATATGCACTTTGCCCTTTCACAATCGTCTACTTATTAGACAGGTGTTCTCTTAGACCTGGAAATTAATACAAACCCAATAAAGGTAAAGAATAAATTTCCAGCGCTGAAGTATGTTTATATTAACAAAAGAAACTCTATGAATGCCATTATGTATGTCAAATGTTGGTTATCCTGTTTATGTACATAGGTAGCCAGCCATCTCTGTGAGTAAATAGCCAGCAAACCACACATATCTATGATTTTAAAAAAAAGGAAATTATCCTGCACAAATCATCTCCCTTATCCAGATTGCTTAAATGTGATAACAGCTCCTTAATTTTTTCTACCACAACTTACAGTTTCTATAACAAATACATATATGCATATATATATATACATACATACATATA
>NC_069009.1:8109292-8110850 GCF_001194135.2 Octopus bimaculoides
GTGTGTGTGTTTGTGTGTATGTATGTATGTATGTATATATATATGTATATTCTTGTTGCTCTTCATATGTATTGTATCTTTATTATTATGTATGCTATGTTGTAATATTTTATTTCATTGAATACATTGTATATATTAATGTATGTATATATATTTATGTGTGTCTATGTGTTGTATATACACATACACATGTACACACTTGGATTTATGCGCTGTACAGCAGAAACACCTAAACCACATGCCTAATTGTCTGTACTTCCTCTGATAAATAATAGCAATTGGCCTATACATTCTACGGGCCTATCAATCTGTCTGGTTACTTCAAGTTTCATAATATCTGGTTTTAACACTGAATATCAATCATCAAACATATATGAGATGCATATCAAATGAAAAATTTATTTCTTTATTAATCTTTAAGACAAACTGAAAACTGTGGTTTAGTGCTTTTCAGCTTCCATTTGAAATTAGACTAGGAATATTGTATTCAATCATTTTCTTTTGGATTCTATTGTGATGAGCAATTATTTCTATTTAGAAATGCAGTAATTTCACATGATAGTCATATTATTTGTAATATTAGTATTAAATTTGTCATTTGACATTTTGTTATATTCTATGTATATTTATTTTTGTATTTTGGAAGTTTTGTTGTTTTTGTCATTGTTGTTGTTATTGTTGTGATTGTTTTTTGTTGTTGTAGCTGTGTTTGTCATCGTTACAATGGAAAACCAAAATTAAAACCAAAACACTGTATATACCCAAGTACACAGACACATGTTCAGCTGTGCAATGAAATCATGCAATAACATTAAGACTACCAAATTAATAATAATAATAATAATAATAATAATTATAATAATTATAATAAAATTTTGCATTCTGCAGGCAGAACAAATACACTGATACTTCCCTTGATGCACACACACACACACACACACAAAGATATATATATATATATATGGATATATATATATATATATATTCTGTCAGTTCACAATCTTGAAACAAGTGAACAAAATGCCTTCATTTGAAAGCAATAGAAAATGTCTGTAGTGGCCACTTTCAGCAGTGTTATAAGGGGCAGTGTTATATCTATGGAATCATTCAAGCATTCACATTATGTGCATAGCTGATACTCCTAGGTAGGGAGTTAAGGTTTCTTAACATCAGAAAACATATTAGGAGGGTATTGGGAAATATCACAAGTAATGGTGTAATTAACATAAGGGGTGGGGTAAATATAATTGAATAGAAAATAGCTAATCTAACTGCTCAACAACTAACTGAAATACTAATGCTTATTAATGCATGTTTATAAGGGTTGAGGTCAGTTATGGGCATAATTCTTGTGAATGGAAGGCTGACATTGATATTAATACAAAACAACATTTGAAGATGGCCATAAGTGCATCAACAGTTTAGGTCTTTTGCCCAGACATTTCTATTTTGTAGGGATATTTCTCCCTACATATGGAGATTATTCTTAGCTATGAATTCACAAAGTAAAATAGAAAACTATCTCCACAGCTCATATATATATATATATATATATATA
>NC_069009.1:8111054-8114898 GCF_001194135.2 Octopus bimaculoides
ATATATATATATATATATATATATATATATATACACATTATGAATAGTAGTAGTGATTTCAGAGTTTTGCCAAAGAAGACTCTTCATACATGCATAAATATATATTAAGATACAAAATGTTTGTACTGTGATGTTTGACTATAAATGTATGTGAATATATGTATATATGAATATATGTATCTATAATTATGTACCGTGCTTGTCATTAGAATTGTATATTTATTTATACTCAGAGTTAACTGTGTAATCTTTCTTTATATGTTTGTCTTAGTTGTTATTATTCATTTTATTTTTTTGCTTTATTACAATCTTTAAAAATTCACTTGTACAAATTTTCACATTTTTTCTTTGCTTTCTTTTATCATTCTTTCTCTGCCTGCCTTTCTCTCACTATCTTTCTCCCTGTCTCCTTCAAAAATTCCCCAACACAAAAATTTTTCTAAACAAAATTCCTTATCTTATTTTTTAAAAAAATCTTTTATTCAACATCAACAAATGAAATCAATTCCAACTCGTTTCATCTAAAACTCAAAACTTATCAAATGTACAAAATATTTACTCCTCTTTAAACTTCCTTAAAAAATAACAACACAAAACTTTAAAATAAAATAATAATAATGATAAAAATTATAATAATAATGATAACAATAAACTAAACTAAAATTAAAACCAACAAAACAAAATTATTACTCAACCGCTCAAAAAACTCCTCTTTCAATCTATCTGAAAAACCCCAAACCTTCCCATTCACAAAATTCTAGAAAGACGAAAAGAAGGGTACCCTTGAGGATCAGATTGTCCAGTGTAACCCAGTACTGGAGGCATATGGTAATGCCAAAACTACCCGTAACAACAACTCTTCCCGCTTCGTAAGTACACAGTGATTGTGGTCCACCCAAGTGGATATGCCACACTAGCAAACTGAAACTAATATGCAAGAAAAAAGAAGAAATAATAATAATAATAATAATAATAATAATAATAATAATAATAATAATAATAATAATAATAATTAATAATAAATAATAATAATGATGGCGATGATGACAACAATGATAATAATAATAAGAAGAAGAATAACAACAATAATAATTAATTAATTAATTAATAATAATAATAATCATAATAATAATAATAATAATAATAATAACCACAACAAATACAGCTGCCAAGACAATAACTCTGACCTTTTCCTATAATAATAACTCCCTCCTACAACAACAACTATATCACCTCCAATAATAATAATAATAATAATAATAATAATAATAATAATAATGATAATATTAATAATAATAAGGATGGTGATAATAACAAAAATATTAATAATAATAATGATGATGATGGTAATAATACCAATAATAATAATAATAGTAATAATAATATTGATAATAATAATAATAATAATAATAATAATAATAATAATAATAATAATAATAACAACCACAGTGAGTACTACTACCATGAAAATAACTCCATTTCTCAATAATAACTCCACTTTTCAACAGCAATAATAACAATAATACTGCCTCTATCAATAATAATAATAATGATGGTAATAATAATAATAATAATAATAATAATAATAATAATAATAACCACAACTGTGGATGGTAACCACAGTTATATCTCTCAACTCAAAAATCTGAACCTCATAACATGTATCTACCCACAAACTGTGTTAACCAACCAAACAACAACAGCAATAATAATAATAATAATAATAATAATAACAACAACTACTACTACTACTACAAACAGCAAATTGTATGATAAACTAATAATTCTCTATCAAAAGTAACCACTTTTTTTAAAACTACATATGTATATATATATATATATATATATATACAACATACACACACATATGCATATTCTCTTTTAAAACTCTCTTCAAAACTGACAAAATATAAAATACCTGTAATTTATAACACTGCTAATATATTTGTGAAAGCATTACATGCATGTATGTATGCATACATGCAGGAACATGCATATATATTAGATATAGATGCAACAATGTACTTGCAACTATTACATTTAATCAGAGACCATCTCTGACATTAAAAGCATGAAAAGACAAAGATAATATTAAGATTATGCAGAGTGTTAATTTACACTCTTTTTCTTGCATCACTTGGAAAATATGAAGATAAGGAAACATGAACAATTATTAGTCATTTTCCAAGTTTATATTCTTGTTAAAGTTTACCATTTTATACATTTTTTATTACTTTATGAATTATATTACATATGTTTATCTCCTATATTCAGCCAGTGAAGATGTCACTCTCAAATTTGTCACTGAAAGATGACAAAGATAGCTTTTGTAACTCAAGACTACATATATATACATTATATATATAAAAATACACGCACACACACCCACATATACACACACACGTTTCTGTGTATGTGTGATAGTTGTAGTAGTAATAGCTATGTTCATCTATATTAAAATATAATTAGTGGTACACAGGGTATGAGAACACATGAAAAGGTATGATTCTTTTTGCATCTAAGATACATCAACTGAAAATAAATAATAATAACAAAAAATAATAAAATTAATGATAATAATAATAATAATAATAATAATAATAATAATAATAATAATAATAATAATAATGATTTCTTACAGATAACCTTGTATATATATATATATATATACATATATATATATATATATATTGTGTGTCACTCACCTACCCCTCTCCCATTCAACCTTATTTCCTTCTCTCTCTATCTTCCTCTCATTCCAATCCTTTTTATCAATCTCACTCTCTATTTCACTGTGTTATCAAATAAAAGAATGTTATCTCTATACATTGTCTAACCAAAATTTTCTCCTTTCTTTTCTTTCATTCTCTCTTTACACCCATCCCCTCCCTAATTTATTTCCTCTTTGGTGTTCCATAAAAATATTTTTTTAAACTATATCTTATGAAACCCTAAACTCTTAATACCAATATCAACAAATCTAAATACTAAAATAACTCACCCTCCAAAACTGTAATAACCGAAATGTAGACATCCTTGGAAGACCAAATTGTCCAAGCTAACCCAGTATTGGAAGCCTACGGAAACGCCAAGACTGTCCGTAATAACAACTCATCTAGATTCGTAAGTACTTGACCAAAATCGTGGGCTAATGTCCTCAAAAAAAAAAAAAAGAAAAAAGAAAGAAATGGTGAATCATCTGCTCTTTTGAATTTTTTTTCTTGACAAACATGATTTGACCAATCAAGAAGTACTTGAAGTCAAAAACTTTGCAGATGAGAAATATTGGATAAAAATATTCAATAAATGAAAATATATATATAAATATTATGTTTGTGTACATACATACATACATACACACACACACACATATATATATACATATATATATATATGTGTGTGTGTGCATGTATGTGGGTGTGTGTTTGTGTATATACATATATTTATGTATATATTTACAGAGGACCAAATGATAGACACAACTAAATAACAAAAATAATATTAGTAATAGTATTAACAATAATAATAATAATAATAATAATAATAATAATAATAATAATAATAATAACAATAATAATAACAATGATCATAACAATAATAATAACAAAAAATTAACAAACAATAATAATAACAATAATAACAATAACAATTAAATACTAGCAAATCATCAATTTTTTAACCTGCCAAACTATTTTTTTCCCATTTATCTTTGTCTTCCTGTCATTTACGTGAAAAAAAACCCCCAAAATTTTTCATCCAATAATCTCTACATTAATCTAACCATTCTCTTTTCCTTTCTCTTTAGATCCTTTCTAGCCTAAACATATATATATATATATATATA
>NC_069009.1:8115522-8119194 GCF_001194135.2 Octopus bimaculoides
AATGATACAAATTCATATTTCTCTAAATAGTCATGTGACATGTTTCGAAGAGCTTCACTGAAAAGGAATAGCAATGCTCATTCCATAACCTCTACCCACCTTAGAAAAAAAAATCCCTTCAATCTCCTTAGATTTTCTGCTCCACAGATATTACTGATGGCTGAACAGCACTTTTTTTTAACTAAATATTTTCCATTATAATTTTTCCCTGTCTAACATATTCTTCTCTTTTTCGTGTGATTTCCAAACCTTCACAAAAAAATTACCCTTCAAAAAACATCTTCCTTCGTAACTGATGAACCCTACAAAACTTACACACAAAACAATAACCGTCTACAAAACAGGGTTCTCTTGAGGACCAGATCATCCAAGCTAACCCGGTATTAGAGGCATATGGCAATGCCAAAACTGTCCGTAATAACAACTCGTCCAGATTTGTAAGTATAACAAAGGAAAATGAAAAAATATAACAATGTCTTGTAAAAAAAATGATTGAGTTTTTTGTAACTGAAATCTATGGCCAGGTAACATGGACTTATTAAAACCCACTTTACCCTTGCAAAAACCATAATATTGTCTAATTTTCTTACTGAAAAATGATATATATATATATATATATATATATATATATGTATACTCACACACACATGATATTGATTTTTAACTATTTCTTATCAATATGTCAATCTATCAGTCAATCTGTTCTTTTATTCATTGTATCTTTTCTAATTGCTGGATCTGTAAGAAGGGGTAGGATCCATGGTCTTTTCAGCCCCTTCTGAACCAGTGAGACTGATGTCTATAATGTTTAGTTAATGATTCTTATCTATTTATCTCTCTATCTATCCATCTATCTATCTATCTATCTATCTATCTATCTATCTATCTATCTATCTATCTATCTATCTATCTATCCATCTATCTATCTATCTATCTTTCTAACTGTCTTTCTTTCTCTCTCTTTTGCTTTCTGTATTGATACATACACACACACACACACACACACACATAAATGCATAATCTTATAACTCCTGGATTTATACTCTTCTTATCTCTCTAATATGATTCAAACAAGAAAGTAGTCTAAAAACCTTTTTAAAATCTAACACCAAAATAATACCCATTAACATAATATTTTAGTAAAGACTTATAGTCACTGTAGGAAATAATACCTGATTGTTTGAGATAATATCAAATAACAGCTATCAACAAGGAAGCCATTTCTTTAACCAAATAACTATGCCTGTTCCCATTTAAGAAATATAAAGAAGACTTTTATCATTTCTAAATCAACATAAGAAGACATTTCATTTTGTCATCTTCTGAGTCCAATCGTTTGAAATACTGAATAGATGAAAGTTGCCCAACTCCATCAAATTTCTGTTTCTCTGCTATTTTGGCATTCCATGACATAGCCTGAACAGAGGTGTTGTGCCTCATATTTATTATTATATATCTATAGCAAAATGGCTGCAGTCTTTAAATTCAGAATTCATTTGTGGATATCGTTTTCCACCAAAATATAACACACACACACACACACACACATATGCATGCAATTGGCATTCTGAATGGGGAAAAGAGACAGACAGAAAAAAGACATTAAAATGGAAGGGGAGGAGTGAGGATGGTTGGTGGTTTAGTTTATGGGACTGACAGTTGTTTAAGTTATGCATGCATGCATATATCCATATAACAATGACCATTAAGATACAGACAGGTGGCAGGTTAGAATGTAGTCAAACATTCAGAACTGTCATTGTATGCATATATACAATGTGCGCACATGCACACGCACACACACACACACAGCATGGAAGACAATCATAAATGAATTCTGTAATTAGTATTCCTTTAGCAGTTTTGGTATCATAGGATAGTAATGGTGCCACATTGAGATTTGAACCAGGCAACACAAAGGTTTTAATGAGAACAATCTGTCTTGCTGCATTAGCCATAAACACTAGTGGTTCTACAAATTGCATCTACCTGAGACAGCAAAGTGGCTTATATGTGGCTGCTCATATATATATATAGCAACTAAATTTCCTTGAAATCAATGTGTGCCATACTGAAAAACTCAGGAAAACATTTGATAATGCAGCCCGAGACACAAAATGCCTAAAATAAATATAAGCTGGTCAAAGCTTTGTATATAGATCTGTTTGACCAGAATTGAACTGGTGTTAAACAACAATAACTATAGCCACTACTAGATAATATAACCCCAGATATACTGTTTGAATAAGAGATAAGGTGGTCAGCTGCAGCTGGAATGCTTTTTATCTTTTATTTAATCAAAATATTAGTAACAAAAGCAATAACAAATATTAAACTATTCAACAGACATTTAGAAGATGATGAAAATAAAAATAGTATCTGTAAGCAAGCAAAGCAACTCCCCAAATGATACTTTATGTAACATGTTATAACAAAGGAAAAAAGTTCTCAACAACTCTAGTTAATGTTTTAAAAACTACACTGAAATTCATAATAATTAACAATTTTTATTAACAATGATTAAATATAAACTAACCATAATAATAACCGTATTTCACTCCCCCTTCAAAAGATGAGTTTTTAATATATAAGTATTGAAATGTGTTTAAATCTTAAAGTATGCACTGTAACTACTATGAAGCAAGAAGTAATTCAGCTGTAAATTTGTATTTTCTCTAGTGGCATTTACGTATAAATATATACACCCAAACGTATATACATACATATATATGCATATGTATTTATGTATATATGTATAGATAGATATAGGAATAAATTTCACAGATATGAATTATGCTTATTATTACTCCAACTTATGTACATTTATATTTTCTCATCTCTGATTCAAATGATTATGTTGAAGTTTCCACTGTGCTGAAGAAGCCTAACAAGAAATATGCCTTCAACATGTATACATGGTCTACTACACTTGTTGGGAAGGCTTAAAACCAGATAAATGAATACTTTATAGCTAGTTGTATTTATCTTTCAATGCTTACAATGTTAAATATGTTAAAACTAACTTAACTATCTTTAAAAAAAAAACTTTTTTATTATCAAATTTATAATGTAACACAGTGTTGATATGTTTCAGTAAATTTCTGAACATAATGACGAATTTTAAAAAATTTAATAAAACACCAAACGTCAGTCATAATTAATCAGGCTGTTTGCAAAAATAACTGAACAAAACAATATTCTTTCATAAAATTCAGGTAGAATGTAATTAAATAATCAAAATACTTTAAACATTAGAGATTTCTTGTTATCATAAGGCAGATTAGTGCTAAACAAGGTAAATTCCTTCTCAGCCACAATCTTAATAAATAACAATAACAATTTATAGCAAATAATAAATAACCACAGTAGACACCTTTTATCTAACTTGCATGCTACACTTTACCTTCCCACAAAGACCTTCACTACTTAATCACGTAATTTGTATCTTTTAACATTTTATTTTTGTGTTTTTTCTTTGAAAACGTATATATTTGTATATATATACGTATACATGGCCAAAGATTTTGATTACAAAGAGCTCTTGAAAAATGTATCTTTTCGTTTTTTTACAAACAATAAAACTTGATTGATATATGTTAAGAAACATATATCATACTTACATACATACATATATATATATATATATATATATATATATATATATATATATAT
>NC_069009.1:8119806-8123726 GCF_001194135.2 Octopus bimaculoides
TATATATATCTGTAAACTATATATTTAATATTATTAATTAGTCTTTTAGGTAATTCCAAGACTTGGTAATAAACCTGTTTTTTTACATTAAAAAATCATCAGACCCAATGTTTTAAATATCCTGCCTACTCCCTAATGTAAAATCATTCATCAGCAACAACGTCAAACAATAACAATATTAATATTAATATTAATAATAATATACCAATAATTATAATAACAGTAATAAAAAATATAAAAATGATGATGATGATGATTTAACAAAAATTTCCTCGAATTGTACAAATCAACCTCATCTGTTTTATTTTGAATTTCACATATAAAGTACAATTAATTAACTAATCAAAAGTAATAACCTAAATGACCAAATAATTACTAAGATTTATCGAGAAATTAACAGACTGAAAAACAATGAATAATGATTTTAAAAAATGAATTACTGGTTAATACATAATATGTATATATATATTTACATGCATATATGTGATATATACTCAAATATATTTATATATATATATGTATTATATATATATTAATTAGTAATTAATTAACTTCCCCTCCCACTTTGAATTTTTCTTATTGAGACCTTGATAACGATGGTAAATTGTTATCAAACATATTGAACAAAAAAATCAAATCACATTTGACTGAATATCTTTAATAAATGTTTTGAAAAAATATTTATTTAAATATTTTTTCAAATACTTAATATTAAAATAAAATAGATTAACTCATTTAAATTAACCAATCAAATGAAAATATTAATCAACACTTGATTTTTATTACAAATAAATTAACTAATTCATGAAAAAATAATTTTTCTATATTAAATGAAAATATTTATTAAACAAATGAATTAACATCTTACTGTAATATTTTTTAATTAATCAATTTGATGAAAATTATTTTAGAAAATAGATTAACATTTTATTTAGTAATGTTTTTTTATTAAATTAACCAATTAGATACAAATAAACCATTTTTTATGAATTAACAATTGATGTAATATTTAATGATTAACCAACTAGATTATATAATATAAAAATATAAATTAACATTTTATTTAATTTTTTAAACTACTTAACTAATTAGACGAATATATTTTTTTCTAAATTAAAATATAAATATAAATAAATAGTACAAGAAAATATAGGCACCTACATGAAGAATGATTGTTGGTTTTTAACTGACAACCAAAGCCATATATTTGTATAGGCTTGTGGGTTAGTGTGGGAGAGAGGGAAAACATTTGATTTGATTGACACCACTCTTTTACTGGTAAGAATGCATTTTACAGAACCTGAAATAGTGAAGGTAAAAAAAATTAGAACATATTCTGTTTTTTTTTTTCCTGTTTCTGATCTATTATGAGACTCAGGTCTTATTTACAAAGACCTGAAAATCGGAATAGCAAGAATGTGGAACATAATTGCAAGAACAGTCTCAATTGTTCTAGAAATGCTAGTGTTTGCAAAATATATTGGGAAAACATGAATGAAAGAATTGCTTGGGAAATCTGCCACAGGTGAAGTTTGCAAGTGACTCTCCTTGGAAGCGTCCATACCGCGTGCAAAAAAAAAAAAAACAGTGCATGGTGTAGAAAAGAAGCAATTGTTATCATCAAATCTAACCTACATTAGAGTTACAAGAGGCTCTAGTAGGGTAAATGGCACATACCCTGAACTGGTTAATAATAACTATGATGAAGATGATGATGATAATAATAATAATAATAATAATAATAATAATAATAATAATAATAATAATAATAATAATAATGATAATAATAATAATAATAATAATAATGATAATAATAATAATAAAGATGATAGCATTGAGATCTGTATTGCGCACTTACAAAAAATATGCCATCTATACAAATCTCAATAAAGATTTTTTGAGATATGAGGAGACATGTTCTCACAAAACTTCAGAGTAACATCTCTGCTATTTAAATTAGTAAAAATTAATAATAATAATAATAATAATAATAATAATAATAATAACAATCACAATCAGGATAATAATAATCATAACTGTTTCTAGCATTAAAAACAATAATAATAATTTTGATATTGTAATATTTGATAACGAACGTAATCATATGTTAACAATAATAATTATGATAATAACAATAATAATAATAATAATAATAATAATAATAATAATAATAATAATAATAATAATAATAATAATAATAACAGCAGCAAATTGTTGTTATTATTATTTGTTTTCTCTAATACTGATGGTTTTATTAAAAAAATACTGAATATTAATAATGAAAATATTAACAATTATACTTTTTTCTAAAAGTGATAGATACTATGTTAATGACAATAACACTAATGACAATAATTGTAAATATATATTTTACTATTGATAATTCTAATTTAAGCAAAAAACTAACAATTTAAAAAAATATATTTGTTTCTAAATTGAAAATTTAAATAATTTTATCTACTTATTTTTTGTTAAAAAAGATAAGTGTAAAGAAATTTAAGAAAAAGTTTGATAATTCAATAATTATAAAATGTTTTATAACAATTTAAAGTTAGATTTCTGTTTTGAATTATTATGTATAATATATTGGTGAACAAGGATTCTCATAGAATGTCTTGATTCAAAGACAAATTGATGAGCCATTTAATGATTTACTGTCTAGTTAAATATCAGTGGGACTCAAATTTCGAGCTCTTAAATGCTTGTGCTCGCTGAGTTAATTCCAGTCGTAAATTCTGGATATGTGTGCTTGATATGCTTAATAGCTGATTTCTGAGAGCACCACCTCTTGTCCACTGTTTTAGCAGGTATTGACATTTAGCCTCAATTACTGAGAAAGAGACATGTACAGGTTAAAAATTGTACAGGTTTGCCTGTAATAGAACATCTTTTGTACTGCTATAGACAAAGACACATTTTTAATGGCCTAAGTCTCAGTAGAAACAATCATCATCATCATCATCATCGTTTAACGTCCGCTTTCCATGCTAGCATGGGTTGGACGATTTGACTGAGGACTGGTGAAACCGGATGGCAACACCAGGCTCCAGTCTAATTTGGCAGAGTTTCTACAGCTGGATGCCCTTCCTAACGCCAACCACTCAGAGAGTGTAGTGGGTGCTTTTACGTGTCACCCGCACGAAAACGGCCACGCTCGAAATGGTGTCTTTTATGTGCCACCCGCACAAGCCAGTCCAGGGGCACTGGCAACGATCTCGCTCGAAAAGATAAAATATAATCAATTAAAAGGTAATAGTAACCTTAAAGAAATTAATAATTATCATTAACTATGATATTGATAGAATAAACCAACCTTTAATTAGCTTTGTTATATAACTAAAATATATCAGTTAATATATAGAATAATAAAAAAAAGAAGAGTAGGTTTGTTTTTTTTCCTTTCTATTAATTACCATTCTGGTGATTAATTGCTGTTATATTTTGCTTCCTCTACAAACTTATAGGGTAAATTCATCCGTATCCATTTCGGAACCCAGGGTAAAATTGCTGGTGCTGACATTGAGACTTGTAAGTGAACAATATTTGTCATCGCTATTACAATCAGCCTCATCTTTTCACAATTGTCATCTTCTTCTTCCTCATCATAAACATCAATTGTTGAGTGAACTTACTCAATGATGTCAATATATTAATACTAACTTTAACTATCGATCTACACACACACACACACACACTCACACACACACACACACACACACACACATAATATGTATATGATGGACTCTCCTGTCAAAGAAGATATATGAGTGTTCAGTCCTTGGTGAACGACCTGCACAAATGATTTCTTTGTAGTAATCAAATGCACGTGCTGTACATTAAGCTCCCTCCCTCCATCAAATCCACATTGCCTGTACAGGTGCACAAGTGTGCCACACATCAGATGTCGACAGAGCAACATG
>NC_069009.1:8123873-8125484 GCF_001194135.2 Octopus bimaculoides
TATATATATATATATATATATATATATTAATATTTAGCAGAAGTAATGGAGTAAGCCAGGGCCAAGCATTTTGTGCATTGACACTTATTGATACATGAAACTCTCAGATCTTGAGTCACTCTGTTACTTCTGCAAAATATTAATAAACGGATGCATATACTCATATTTTGAGTTCTATTTCCTCTGTTTGCATAGACATACCTGTGTGTGTGTGTGTGTGTATACATAAATATATATACATATATACACACACACACATGCACATATGTTTATATATAAACACACATACATATATACAATGTATCTCTCCCTCTCACTCTCTCTCTCTCTCTCACTGTCATCATCATCATCATCTGACGTCCATTTTTCCAAGCTTTATAATTCTATCTTTTACAGACCTTTTGGAAAAATCTCGTGTCACCTTCCAACAAACTGTTGAGAGGAACTACCATATTTTCTATCAGCTCCTTACACCTACCTTCCCAGATGTCATTGGTAAGTGACTCTATTTGTTGTATGAACTCCTAGGTACCTTGGTAGTAATGGTTATCATACATATTGTTGTCTAACACTGAATCAGCTTTCACCATCCAACAGAACCAACATTATATTCTAGTCAATACTGTTATATCTATTTTTCAAAATGGGCCAGAATCTAATCTACACTCTGGTTCTGTTACCGTTCTTTCAACAGTCAAAATTGCTTGAAAGAAAAGCATTCATGTGTTTGAGTCAACTTGTAGCTAGCCCTGTGTTTCATCCATTTAGAAATGACTTGGTACTTCCATTTTTTTGTTGATAACTATTTTGTTTCTGTATCAATATCATTAAAATAGGTGTGCAAAATGCACTGCTTTCTGTTTCTTGTACATCCAATAGATTAAAGAACACATGACACTAACCCTGGATGGTGTTTTAGAGATTATAAACCTGAGATTGACTCTAGATGATGTTTTTAGTATTCATAAACATGAGATGAGCCTGGATGATGTTTTAGTGTTGGCCTCCTGTATGACAAAAGAGCAGAATTAGATTAAGAAATTCAAATAACTTGTTCTGGGTGATTTTAATTCATATGAAAGTGGGAAGAGATTACTAAACATGGAGCCATACTTTAAGTCCATTTGAAAGGGGAAATTTCGATCACAACTAAGGACCTCTGCTCAAAATATGTATGATCTGGCTGTAACAAACATTTTCTCCTAGCTTTCAAAAATTGTGGTTTTATAGTTATGCCATCCATACACAAAATGACAGGAACAAGATTGTTATAGAGTCGCTAGTACTAGAAACTATAGTTCCCAAGCAAATTTCTTGATAGCCCAGCCCCATCTACTTGCAATAAATACCAAACTTTATCCATCTTCTTTTGTGTACTTCCACAGAAAAGATGTTGTGTGCCCAAGACCCCGGTCTTTACAGTTTCATCAACCAGGGTACTCTCACTGTTGATGGTATTGATGATGATGCTGAAATGATGCTCACTGATGTAAGTTGGTCTCTTTTCTTTTGTTTCCATTCCAAATTTCATATCACAGAACCCTTTACTTATCATACAAACCTTTTTCTCTCTCCCTCCCTCTCTCTCTCCCTCCCTCTCTCTCTCACCAC
>NC_069009.1:8125494-8130229 GCF_001194135.2 Octopus bimaculoides
GAACCCTTTACTTATCATACAAACCTTTTTCTCTCTCCCTCCCTCTCTCTCTCCCTCCCTCTCTCTCTCACCACATCACAGAACTGCCCAAAACTAGACACCAATGTCTAAGCATTGTCTAAACCTAATTAAGTTACTTTTGAAGAAAACTGAACAATACCAAAGTAAGCAATCCCCACAAACTATGAATCCATAAAACACTTTCCCTTTTACAAGAATGAAGTACAACCCAGAATAATGAGACTTAGATATAAGAAACTTGCAATTGAACGTATGTGCATTCCCACCATTGGCTGCCCAAATGGATATCATTATAGTTTCAACACTTGAGCAGTACCACTCAATCTGGTGGTGTCTACAGTGTTAAAGCTATAAACACTACCTGGGAACCTACACGCTTATAACTACAAGTAACAACATAAGAGTTAACAAACAGTGACAACTTATAGCTATAAAACAATATCCATAATGTGGTGGTTTGTTGCCAACTTAATGTGGCAATCCCAAGAAAGGGAAGAATGCTACTGCTATTTAGCCCCAGGAAACACCGTTTCCAGTTGGCTATATGACACAAGTGTTAAGTATCTATAATGAAAAAGAAAAACAAAAAATTTAATTTTACTTATTTATCAATTTAATTCATCTGCCCATCTATCTACCTATCCATCAATCTGCCATCTATCCATATCTATCTAATCTATATGCTCTTCACTTTCCCCAGACTGCCTTTGATGTGTTGGGCTTCACTGATGAAGAGAAAATGTCCATGTACAAGTGTACTGGTTGTATTCTCCACTTGGGTGAGATGAAATTTAAACAAAGAGGTGAACAGGCTGAAGCTGATGGAACCGCTGGTAAGACTTCTCTTTGCTTTACATTGAACTTTTAAACTTATACATTACTTAGTTAACATACAGTGAAGGTAGGAGAACAGAAATATTCCATTATCAGATTTAAGTATCTGTATTAATATGTTAACTGTTACATGTACCACTGGTGGTTCATCACAAACTTCACTCAGTTGCCATAAGGACCACCAGTGGTACATTTTCATAATTTGAGAAAATATTTTATTTTGTATCTTTGACATGGTTTCAAGGATATTTAAATAACATGAATGCTAAAGTTTAATTATGAAATATTGTAAAAAGTGCAAAAAAAATCAACATTTTCTTGTAATTAAACAATATGTAGTGTGACTACATGAAATACATGGTGTCAACTGTAAGTTCCTGTAACAGGCCATGGTAGTTTAACATGTCAAACATGATGGTTAGCAATTGTGAATTAATTCTAGTTAGAGGTTTTTCAGTTTCTAAGCATTGAAAACTTTACAAGTATACTAATTTCATTTTTTCCCTTCATCTTCTGTTCACAGAGGCTGAAAAGGTTGCTTTCTTGTTGGGTGTCAACGCTGGTGACTTGCTGAAATGCTTGCTTAAACCCAAGATCAAGGTCGGCACAGAATACGTCACACAGGGCCGTAACAAGAACCAGGTATGTACAAAACAACATCAATAACACCTATGTTATATAAGCATAATAAATTACTTGCTTTATCCGTAAGAAATAGCATCCAAACTTTCTTTGTGACAAATTGCACCATATTACAAAGATGTACATATTTGAAAGAGAAAATAAAAAATGGGATGATCACAAATGGAATGTCTTAGACCATAGGCCATCTCAGTTATAATTAATCAGAGATTAAATAACGTATGAGATGAATGTTCTACATTGTCGTCCTTATACTTCCTAAACATAGCAGCCAAATCTCAAATCACATTTTGACCTGAAAAAGGAAGGAAATATTGAATGAAGTAGTCCAAGACACATTGTTCATGGCTTAAACTTCTTTGATCATAGGTTTGTTGAATCAGGAGTGGTCTGGGGTTAAACAGCAGCTACTAAAACCATTAATTTTAACTGTTATACTATATATGTATATATCAGATAATGTACATCAGGACTGACATGGAAATAAACAACAACTGTAGCCAATAATACTTACTATCATGCTATACATTAGGTAACGAGTTATAGATACTCCATGTCTAAATTATAGACGGGTTAGTCACAGTTGGAAAGTCTTTGATTATAGATTTGTCCTATCAAACCTGGACCAGTAGCAAAGTCATAAACGCAAAACAAATTATAGCATATTTTTTCACAAATTTTGCAACATATACAATCTCCATCTTGTTTGTATACAATCTCCATACAATCTCCATCTTGTTTGTCTGTCTGTTTGTCTCTTTGTCTTTCCATTTGCTTGTTTCATATCAGAACAGTTAAAAAATCTTTTCTTCACATCTATCGTTTATCTTTTCTTAGGTTATGAACTCCATCTCTGCCTTGGCCAAGTCCTTGTATGATCGTATGTTCAACTGGCTGGTAAAACGTGTCAACCACACACTGGATACCAAAACAAAGAGACAGTTCTTCATTGGTGTACTGGATATTGCCGGTTTTGAGATCTTTGACGTGAGTATTCTAAATTAATATATATCCATGACACACACTGTCTTTTGCATCTTCTTGCTTCTCATCCATTTTTTATGCTGAGGTCAATAAAAAACTACTACTGGTACCAATACATATTCAAATATATGCATACAAACACACACATATAGAACCTTTATACAATACACAATGTCCCTAAAGCAGCAACTCATGTTTCATGTTGGAACATTGCTGGTTATTCATGCCATTAGCAGTATGGCATGAATGCTGTTACTACAGTATTTGCAATCGTCAGATTGCATATCAAACAACGTACATATGTCTACATACATGAGATTCACACACACTTGTGTACTAAAGAAGCATGCACACTTAGTACATGATGGCAAATATATTAACACATGAAGTGAAGTATGTGTAATCATATACATTTACACAAATACTACAAAATTTCTCACAAAAAAATAAAGCATTTGTGTAGCTTCTGGGCCCATTTCTCCTCATCTCACTTAACTTTGCTTTTGGTCAAATCCCATGACTACAAAAAAACTCCACTTTTTCACTAAATACCATTTTTTCATTTTCTCTGTTTCCCTTTAACAGTTCAACAGCTTTGAACAGTTGTGTATTAACTACACCAACGAAAGACTTCAACAATTCTTCAACCATCACATGTTCGTACTGGAACAGGAAGAATACAAGAAAGAAGGAATTGTCTGGGAATTTATTGATTTTGGTCTTGATCTGCAGGCCTGTATTGATCTCATTGAAAAGGTAAGAAAATTTTGCAAGCTTTTCTTTCAATTTGCACTTGCTTGAATATATATATGTGTGCATTTCTGAGATGTACTTGTCTGGCAAATGTTTTGACTTGAGGTCATGTGTTGAGAATAAAACATGGAAGACACATATTGGCCATTCAAAAACACATGCAAACTATTACCTATAAACAAAGAAATCTTGAGTTCTGTTTATATTAAATCATATTATATTATAATTAATGTAGATTATTTGACAGAATTCAAATATCGCCATTACCTTTTATCCTTTTAGAGTCAATAAAATAAGGACCAGTCAAGCACATGTAATCAATTAGTCCCTTTCCCAAAATATCAGGCTTTGTGCCTATAGTAGAAAGGATTCTTCTTATTATTATCATTATTATTATTTCCATTTCACTCCTCAGAACTCTTAATTTCACTTGCTCTGGTTAATTCCATAAGAGCAGACAGCAACATATTGTCAAAAGTCTCACAGGCTCTCTTTCCACGATACTTAACTCCCAAGTACTAATCTCAAAATCCTGCTGTCCCCAATAAAGCAGTTTGCTGAGCATGTTCTATCCTCATGTCAATCCCAATTTCTCCAGCAAATTTCTCAAATCTGGTTGTTAATGCTCCCAGTGCCCCTACAACTACTGGGATGACAGGTAGTTGTAGTAATTATTATTGTTTTATTATTGAAACAAAGCTCAGGTTTGGTCTTATTCCTGGCAGGATTTATGTGGGTATGAGGTTACTACCTGTAACTTTAGGTATTCCACATGTTTCAGCAGTCTTTCAAGTGCTTAGAGTTCTCCTGATAATCCTTGCTGTCCCCAGGAGGCAAACTTTCTGTAGGAGCTCTACCAGGCATTCCATTCCAATCTACTTCAGCCATTTGTCTATATCTTTGCTTACTGTTCCCAACACACCAATTATTGCTGTCCAAATGCTCTAAATTCTTCCTATTTCAAACTTTAAGGAATTGTATTTTCTTTGTTCTTCATCCTCTTTCTTTACGATCCTGAAATTATCCTTATTATGACTTCATTATCATCATTATTATTTTACAGCCTATGGGTATCTTGTCCATTCTTGAGGAAGAGTGCATGTTCCCCAAAGCCAGTGATACCACCTTCAAGAACAAACTGTATGATAACCATCTTGGCAAGAACCCAATGTTTGGCAAACCCAAACCACCCAAACCTGGTCAAATGGAAGCCCACTTTGCTCTTCACCATTATGCTGGCAGTGTAAGTAATTGTTATCATTATTTGTTATTGCTTTTGTTGATTTAGTACCAGCTCAGCTTGGTCCTGTCAGCCAATTTTGCAGTCCTCTTATATGATATACATACAACATGTACACACATTTATATATAGATGAATCAAAGAAAATTGATTGAATGATGTTCTTTATCTAAAATCACTACAATTGTTTCCACACACCCATAGTACATTGGGGAGATGATATAATTAACCTATAGCATAACCACTATCAGCCACATATAC
>NC_069009.1:8130239-8130718 GCF_001194135.2 Octopus bimaculoides
TGTACACACATTTATATATAGATGAATCAAAGAAAATTGATTGAATGATGTTCTTTATCTAAAATCACTACAATTGTTTCCACACACCCATAGTACATTGGGGAGATGATATAATTAACCTATAGCATAACCACTATCAGCCACATATACATATACAGAGTTATTAGTGAGGGATTAGCTCACTTATATACTGCTGTTTTTTTGTTCTTTTTTTTTGTCTAATCAATGTGTATAATCCCTTCTTCCTTATTATTACAGGTGTCTTACAACATTGAAGGTTGGTTGGACAAAAACAAGGATCCAATCAATGAAAACGTCGTTGATTTGCTCCAGAACTCCAAGGAACACGTCGTGAAAGTGCTGTTTACACCACCTGAGGGTGAGTTTCAAGCCACTTTTCGTACCCACTAGCCTTCACCCAGTCCAGGAATCAAAACCACAACCTTGCAACCATAAGTCCAACACCCTAACCACTAAGC
>NC_069009.1:8133056-8138452 GCF_001194135.2 Octopus bimaculoides
AGTCTAAATGATAATAAATATTTACTAATAATTATGATAAAATACTTACTCAAAATTTCATTTAAACTTTGGAACATTTTTCATTTAAGAAATATATTTAATTAGTCAAAATAATAATAATAATAATAATAATAATAATAATAATAATAATAATAATAATAATAATAAATGAAAGTTGGTGCTAAGATTGTAGCAAAAATTTAAATATATTTCAGAATTTCATTTAAAACAGCTTCAGTTTTGTTTAATAGACAAATATATGTTATTAATTAAAATGATAAATATCTAATACTAACTAATAATGAAATACTGGCCCAAGTTTTATTTAAATAAAGCTAATTTTTTTATAAATGAGATAAAGTACTGATTAATTAATTATATGAAAATTACTGCACAGGAAAATTTGGATAAAAACATTTCAATAAAAAAAGGTTTTTATAAAGATATTTATTCATTAGAAAATTACTAATTGAAAATCAAGTAAAGACTATACAAAATTTAATGAGCACCAGGAATGCATTTTAACAGTGCTCTTTATCTGAGAAAAGCGAAAAAACTTTATTAGTCTAAAGCAACAGGATGGCAAAATCGTTAGAACACCAGACAAAATGCTTAGCAGCATTCTGAGATCAAATCCTGTTACGGTCAACTTTGCCTTTCATCCTTTCAGAGTTGATGAAATAATGTACCAGTAATGTACTGGGATTAATTAATATCGACTAAGGCTCTTCTTCAAAACTTTTAGCCTTATGCCTAAATAAGAAGCTATTTATTACTAGAAATAAAACAACAACTACTATTACTACTACTACTACTAGCACCACTACTATTATTGTTAAAATCACCATTACTACTACTAATACCACTACAACAATATGAATTGTTTTTGAACTAAAGTTTGATGTGTCAACATTTTACATCATGTTGCCATCATAAAGACTATATAGATATGCAACACATATACATACATATATATATATATATATATATATATATATATATATATTTTAAAAATAACGTCGACCACTAACGTGGACAATTAATGCGCTAGAAATAGATCACATTTTGTGTCTATTAAGACCTAAAAAGTTCTCAACATGAAATATAGCAGCATACCAAAAACGTGAGCGGGCAAGACATTTAAAATCACCTAAAAAAAATCATTATTAAACAGGAACCAGGTTTCGGATTTAACAAATTCTTACCATTTGTCTATTCCTCATCAGCCTGATTTGTAATGTAGCAGCAATTATCAGAATCGTATACATAGTTGCCCACCGCCATGGGTGCGCGTGCATATGGTTCTGCTAATTACAGCTTAATGGTAAAGTTCAAAAGTCTTCGTTTTGGCGTGCTAATTCCAGGAATATATCCGCAGAAACTATTTACTGCGTCGAATATATTCAGAATGAGAACATGAGTAATGGGTAAATATATATATATATATATATATATATACTATACCCTCCCTTATTTTTATACCTTTTGTGTGTGCACCTTCTGTCTAGATATTACCACCAACTTCACCCTAACCATAGTATTTTCCACCATTGACCCCCCGTGTTTTACCCCCATTAATCAAACTTTATTTTTTTTTACTGTGGTTTTTATGTTGATTGTTATTGTTGGATCCCATGTGACCTGACCTAACTAAATTGTAAAATCAATTCAATATTTATAAAACAATAAAAAATTCCATACAATAACAATATCCACCAAAAGCAGAAGACAGAAAATGAAACATTAGATTTGCTACAAACAGTAGCTAAGTACTCCTCTCTCTCTCTCTCTCAGATGATACTTTACCATCTTAAAAATATTGATGGTCATATTCAAAAACATATATTTGTATATATGTGGGTGTGTACATCTTCAACAGGACACCTGAGATATAGATGGAGCAGCTATGATCATAAGGATGTTCAATTAGAGCTTACCTTGAGTTAAACAACAAGAAAAATTACTAATGTAGTCCTAAGTCATTATGTCTGAGTAAAAGATGTGATGGCCTCAGCTGGAGCATCTTTGATCATAGGTCTGCTGGATCAGGACTGACCTGGGGATAAACAACAGCAACAGCTATAACTACTAGCACTAACTACTATATTATACATTAGATAATGTAGTCCTAGACACATTTTGTCTGAATAAAAGATGGGATGGTCACAGTTGGAACGTCTCTGATCATAGGTCTACTGAATCGGGACTGACCTGGAGATAAACGACAATAGTTATAGCTGCTAATATTTAGTGCTATTCTATACATTAGATAATGCAGTCCTAGGTACACTATGTCTAAATAAAATCAGACATGAAGGTCATGATTGTAAGGCCTTTGATATTCAATCTGCCTGCTCCCACCTCAACAACAACAGCAACAACAACATAAGCTCCAATTAAATTTTCCAATTAATGATTCGTGTTTTGATTCTTCTTTTTCTTTCTTTAATTAATAATATCTAATTATTTTTTCTAGACTTCCAGTTCCTGTCACCTAACTCATTAATTTCTTCTTCCTTCTTTTTCTATCCTGAACTCACTTTCCAGTTTTTGTGATCATAAAACCTAACAATTTATTATTTTGTGTGTTTTTGTGTGTTTTTATTTTAGTCATTTTTGTTTGTTTTTCTCATTTTTTTTCTCTTTTACTTATAACAACACCATCAACAACACCAACAACAATATCAACAAAAAACTAAAGCATGGTTATAATTTACCAGGCTATTGAACTTTAGGGTATATGTTTCAATATTTTTATCTCCATGATATTTCAACCAGTTTCATCTCTTATGATCATCAGGTGTCTTATTCCTGGATGTGTACATAGTAACATATTGGATCAGAACTGGCCATATTCACAGAGTAGTAAATATTTACACCAACACTATGCTTTGACCAGTTTGATCTCAGATTATCATCAGGTGTCATATTCTTGAATGTGTAAGAGATATCATATCTACTTACCAACATACAGACTTACATTACATACCTATATATATATATATTATATATAAATATATATATATATATATATATATATATAGATACATACATATATACATACATAAACACACACGCATGCACACACACACACATATATATATATATATATATGCAAGACAATGTATAAAAGATGGTCATTGCATATTCCTTTATTGTAGTAAATTCTACTTACAGCTGTTTCCAATAGTTATTATGGGTTCATTCATGGATCGGTTTACTCACTTGGTCCATAGATTAGTTGAGAAAAATTGAACGACCTTAAAGAACTAATGCTACCAGAGTCAGAGTATATACATATACAAGTCCACACTGTAGAGTGGTCGGCATTAGGAATGGCATCCAGCTGTAAAAGACCATGTCAAAACAAATGGTGGGGCTCGGTACAGTCTTCTGGCTTGCCAGATGCTGTCAACCCATCCAACCCATGCTAATTAATGGAAGATGGACATTAAATGATGATGATGACAATACAGGCGCACACACACACACACACACACACACACACACACACACACACGCACACACACACACATGCACACACACACACACACGTTCTCTTACGGAGATTCGGTTGGTTCTTAGACAAATCTAATCTTATTAACACAGGAACAAACACAGCAACAACGACATCAACAGCATCTGTGTTTTCTCTTGATTTCTCTCTTTCTCTGTCACTTTAAACGCATGGTGTGTGTGTGTGTTTTTTTGTTTAGGAGTCCCTTAACAAACTGATGACTCACCTGAGGTCCACAAACCCTCATTTTGTTCGATGTATTGTCCCTAATGAAAAGAAAGCACCAGGTAAGAACCGCAATTCTGCCCCCTCTCCCACCTACCACACACACATCTTCACCCACCCTCCCCGACCATGCCACCCCTCCTGAGGGTTGATAGAGTAAAGTACCAGGCAAGCACTAACCTCTTCATAAAATTCCAGGCCTTCAGACATAAAGACGATGAGCTAACAGAATCGTTGAGGAACCAAACGAAATGCTTAACAGCATTTCTCTTATTCCTTAACATTCCCAGTTCAAATACTGCTGAGATCAAATTTGTCTCTCCTCCTGGGGAAGTTGAGAAACCGATATTACTATTAATGGCCTTTCATCCGTCTTTATGTTCTGACTTCAAATTCTGCTGAGGTTGACTTTACCTTTCATCCTTTTGGGGCGGGGTTATTAAAATAAGTACCAGTTGAGCCCTGGGGTGGATGTAATTAATTTACCCGACACCAAAAAAATTTCTGACCTTGTGCTAAAATTTGAAACTATCATTATTACTTGAGCTTACAGACTGAATTAAAGACAGGTAAGGTTTCTTGGCAACAGTAAGAATTACGTGGGTTCGCTTCCTAGTCGAACTAACAACGTTTTGAAGCATTATTAAAAAAGTGTATGAACGCCACAAATTTTCACTCCTCCTTCCACCTATCCTTCACCATCTTCTCTTCCCGCCTCCTCTTTTTCATTATTCCTGAGGGAGGAGGCCAAAGAATCCCTAGCAGATCCACCGTGCTGGCAGCCTTCGAAGCCATTCTGCCCTTAACAAAATCACAAAGCATAGCCTAGACGCCGCAGGCTTCCCTACCGAACTCGAGCCAGCGGGTCTTGACTAAGGAGACAGCTACCAGCCCAGGCTCCGCTGCTCATCAGGCTGAGAAAAGCAAACTGGCAAAGTATCGGTTGCTCTCTAACAGGCTTATGGTGGAGCTTGTGGTAGTGGAAACCTCCGGCGTTCCCAGCGCCCCGACCATATCCCTGCTCACCGCTATCGAGGCGGAGATGGCTTTCTACAAGTGTGATACTCGTGGGTCAGAGTGACTGTTCCAGCGCATCTCCCTAGCCATCCTCCGGATTAACGTGTTTTCCATTTTGTCTGTTGGGACCATGAAGTAGTCTGAATCACTGAAAAATTGTACATCCAACCCCTTAATATAAAGTTAACACACAACTATAGCTGGCAACATCACTGGCTTTTGTGGCTGGAAACTCACATTTAGTTCCTGTGAGAGTAATACCATATAGTATTGAAACAGACGATCAGTTTATGCTAATGTCCTCTCCCCACCTCTCCATATCTCTCTTGCCCTGTCTTCAACATTTAACATTTAGTCATTCACAACTTAGAAGTATCTAACAAACGGCGTGTTTCCTTTGTTATGCCTTAGAAGAAAAAAAAGGGGTCTTTATTTAACACTTTCTAAACTCTAATCAAACCTTATTTCTTATCTTTACATGTATTTTGTTTATTTTGTTTATTCCTGATTTGATAGGTACGTAGATGTGTAGATATGTCAATAGACAAGTTTGTATGTATTTGTGTATATGAATATTAGATGCTTGTATAATTCTGATCTGTTTGAATGTATCACCTGCTTTTCTGTGTGGGATGTG
>NC_069009.1:8138521-8144354 GCF_001194135.2 Octopus bimaculoides
TGTCTCAGAGGTTTGACCGTTTTATGTGCTCTGATGGCAAATACAACGAAAATGCCTTCAGTGGGATACAAACTCCATAAACCTACTTGGATTATATTGTTTGTATGTGTGCCACTGTTCCTCTTTATCTCTCTCACTTAGTGTGTGTGTGTGTGTGTGTGTGTGTGTTTTGTTAAAAGTAAATCATATATAAACATCACTAGCTACGTTCTGTTTTTGCCCCGTGATATTCTTTATTTCATGTCGTCTTCCTACCATATATTCTTGTCAAACTTTCCATCAAACATTTCGCCGAAAAATTGGCGAACATCCCGTCAACTTCTCTTTGACTTCTAGTCAAATTTCTTCAATACATAATTTCATTTTTACGGTGGCGAGCTGGCAGAATCGTTACCACATTGACCAAAATGCTTTGTAGCATTTCATGTGTCTTTACGTTCTGAGTCCGCGAAGGTCGACTTTGTCTTTCATCTTTTCGGGGTCAATAATACCAGTTGAATACTGGAGTTGATGTAATCAACTTACTTCCTCCCACCAAATTGCTGGCCTTGTGCCGAAATTTGAAACGTATATATAATTTCATTTATCGTGCAATTCCTTCATTTTCTTCCTTAAACTTTTAGTCTTCCTTTCTCTCTAATTTTTCTTCAAATTTCTGTGTGCCTATCCTCTCCTTCAATGTCACCTTATCTCTGTCCCCGGTTTGTTTCGTCTCTCTTTCAAATTCTGCCATCTTACATCTTCGTCCTGTATTTTTTCACTTTCTCCCTGTTATTTTGTCATGCACCATCAATTAATCTACAATCTCTTATCTCTTAATCATTTATATCCCAAATCAGTCTGTCTATCGTTCAAATAATTTTCTGTCATTTCTCATCTCCTATTCTGTCGCCTGTCACCCGCTATTTTCCATTATAAAAAACTATAAACTATGCTATCGTCTGTCCCACCCCTTATCTTCCATTATCTTTCATCTATTGCCATGCTTTTTTACATTTTATCCATTCTCTGTTATATATATGGATATGTAAATATATGAAAATTATGTTGTACAGCAAGACACCTTCAATTTCGTTTTCTTCTTCTTGTTAAGGTCTCATTGATGCTGCTTTGGTACTTCACCAGCTCCGTTGTAACGGTGTATTGGAAGGAATCCGTATTTGCCGTAAAGGATTCCCTAACAGGATCATCTACTCTGAGTTCAAACAACGGTAAGTAACAAACTAAAATAGAGTTAATAGCTTACAAAAAACAAAATCAGAAACACCATACATGTTCGCATATTTGTATATTCAAACATACATACCTTTTTCCTATATGGAAAATATTGTCTGAAGACCAAGCAAAGTATGAGTGACTCGATGTATCACGTGGTCATTTCAAAGCTATACACGTGTAGAAACAACCGCAGTTATGTTCATTGATATTATAAAACTGTTCTGTATTTGTTATGCAATCTCTGAAGATTTGATAATGTTATCTGCTTATATGCTTCTTTCATATATAACAGATATTACTTGTAATGAAATAGGTGTAAAATGACGTAAAATAATTCATGCCATATGTATGTGTGAGTGTGTTTGTGTGTAAGCACATGTGTATATAAAAATGAATATCTATACGTATACACAAGCATATATGTATTACTTTTTACTGTGCAATTTTATTCAAATTTTCTTACAAAATATTTCGTTGTTTATCCGCCCTTCTTCAATTCTCTCTTCTATTCCTTCTTCACAGTTACTCCATTTTGGCTCCCAATGCTGTCCCATCTGGTTTTGCTGACGGTAAACTTGTCACTGAGAAAGTCTTGTTGGCTCTCCAACTTGACCAAAATGAATATCGTCTTGGTACCACCAAAGTCTTCTTCAAGGCTGGTGTGTTGGGTATGCTTGAAGACATGCGTGACGAGCGCTTGTCCAAAATCATCTCCATGTTCCAAGCCCACATCCGTGGTTATCTCATGAGAAAGGCCTACAAGAAACTGCAGGACCAGAGGTAAGGATGCTAAGCTCTACCAGTCAGTCATTAATTAGTCTCTATCATTATAACTGAGACTTTAGTATAAAATTAACACATACTTTAGTACTTTCTCCTTCTTCCTCTTCGTTTTCCTCTCCTAAATCTTCTCTCACTTTTATTCATTTCAAAAACAAAAAAGTAAATTAAATTTTTAAAATCTGACTTAACCTTTTGTATCTGTTTCTATTCAGAATCGGCTTAACATTAATCCAGCGTAACATCCGTAAGTGGTTGGTGTTGAGAAACTGGGAATGGTGGCGTCTTTTCAACAAGGTCAAGCCACTCTTGAACATCGCCCGTCAAGAGGACGAGATGAAGAAACAACAGGAAGACTTCGCCAAAATGAAGGAAGAGTTTTCCCGTTGCGAGCAGACCCGCAAAGAACTCGAGGAACAGAACGTCACATTGTTGCAGCAGAAGAACGATTTGGCTATTGCCATGTCCACAGCTGATGACCAGATCTCTGAGGCTGAAGATAAGATCGAACAACTGATCAAACAGAAGTCCGAATTCGAAAGTCAACTGAAGGAAATGGAAGACAAGCTGATGGATGAAGAGGATGCCAATGCTGATGTGGCGAATGCCAAGAAGAAGATTGAAGCCGAGAACGCCGAACTCAAGAAGGATGTTGAAGATTTGGAATCTTCCCTTGCCAAGGTCAGTATTATACACTCGTACATATAAACATTCATACACATACACACATACATACTTATGCACATACTCAAACACATACATACACACACACACATTCATACGTACGTACGTACATGCATACATACATGCACATGTACTTACATATCTACATACTTGTACACACACGAACGTATTCATACGTACTTACATGCACACACACGCACACACACACACACACTGTTGAAGTATTTTTTCCTATCATCATTATCATTATCATTATCTCAATTATTTTAATAATTATCATTCAACTTATTTCTCTTTTTTTTTTCTCTCTTCCTATTTTTGTCTCTAGTCTGAACAAGAGAAGACCACCAAAGACAACCAGATCAAAACACTCCAAGATGAGATGGCTCAACAAGATGAACACATCTCCAAATTGAGCAAGGAGAAGAAGAACTTGGATGAACTGCAGAAGAAGACCTTGGAAGACTTACAGGCTGAGGAAGACAAAGTGAACCACCTGAGCAAACTGAAGACCAAGTTGGAACAGACTCTTGATGAGGTGTGTACACCTACATACATACATACATACATACATACATGTCAAAGCACATAGTCTAGTGGTTAGTGTATTGGTCCCATGATGATAAGTTCATGGGTTCAATCCTAGGATCAAGTGATAGTGTTTACTTCAGTAAACACTTCACATTGCTCACACACATTCACTCACACATCGCTCTCTCTCTCTCTCTCTCTCTCTCTCACACACATATACATAACTTTCTCTCACACACAGACATACACGTAACTCTCTCTCTTACACACACACACACACATGCTCTCTCTCTCTCTTACACAGACTTTCTCTCTCTCTCATTTACACATACACACTCTCTCTCACACATACACATACATTCTCTCTCTCACACACGTGCATACTCTCTCTCTCTCTCTCACACACACACACACGCATATTCTCTCTCTCTTACACATACACCCTACATGTCTGACAGTCTCACTCCCTCCTTATTTCATTCTCTCCCCTCTCACTCCCTCCTTATTTCATTCTTTCCTCTCTCTCTCCAATTTACAGCTTGAGGACAACCTTGAACGTGAGAAGAAAATCCGTGGTGATGTTGAGAAATCTAAACGCAAGGTTGAACAGGACCTGAAGAGCACACAAGAAACTGTTGAAGATCTTGAGAGAATCAAGAGGGACCTTGAGGATGGCATGAGAAAGTTAGCACTTACCATTCTTTCTATCATCTTTTTAGTAATTTATTCCATTACCCTTTTAGACTTTGGCTTGTTTATTCTTGGCCATTCGGCATGGAGAACATGGTGGAAGAATTTGCCTTCAAGGAGTTTCTCCTTGTATTCCTTCAGTCAATTATATCCACCTCATCAAATCCAACAAACCAGCCCCATAATGATTGGAAACATGATTATACATCATATATATATATATATATATATATATATATATATATATATATATGTTATAAAACAGTTTGACTCAGCTCCATGCAAATTAAAGTTTCATGGAACTCTAATTGAAGTCCCCTTTTTCAAACTTGACAACCAATGTTGGTGTGTTTACACTTACATAACTTAGTGGTTCAGCAAAAGTGACCGATAGAATAAGTACTAGACTTACAACGAATAAGCCCTGGGATCGATTTCTTCAACTAAAACCCTTGAAGGCAGTACTCCAGCATGGCCACAGTCAAATGACTGAAACAAGTAAAAGAATAAAAGAACATATATATGATGGGCTTCCACATAGTTTCTATCTACCAAATTTACTCACATGGCTTTGGCCAGCATGGGTTATCATAGAAGCCACTTGCCCAAGGTGCCACATAGTAGGATTGAACTCCAAGCCAAGTGCATGCATGTAATATCTAATAAATATACATAATATATAATTAGCATCATGCTCTGTGAGGTACAAATACTCAAAATATTTTTTTGTTTCCATTTGTGATAACTCAATAGGAAGGACATGGAAATCAATGGTCTGAACTCCAAACTTGAAGATGAGCAGAGTCTTGTTGCTCAACTCCAGAAGAAGATCAAGGAACTCCAGGTATGTCACATGTGTTTGGTCTTGCTATTGCAGCTTCTAACTTGCACAACTGCTGCGCACCACACACAAATGCCACAACATAAGATAAACAGCACACTTATATACATATATATACATATATATATATATATATATATATATATATATATATATATATATATATATATATATATATATATATATATGTGTGTGTGTGTGTGTGTGTGTGTGTGTGTGTGTGCTTGTGTAACACCACATGAACTAATGCATGCTTCACCAGTGTACATTTATGCATATATATAATGCAATTATATATATATATATTCATATATAAATATATATATATTTGTATATATACTGATTGTTGTATTAATTTTTAGCTCTTGTTGAAAAGAAAACATTCCAGGTTCAAATATGACAACGGACAGTTTTGTTTCACAGGGAGTGGTGGGCACTTGTGATGTGTAAAAGACCAGAAAAGAAAAAAAAAAGAATTATCTTCAACAGTAAATATCATGATAGACCGACATCTGCGCTTCTTTGCTTGTCTCACATAGCATTCTTAGCATTTTCTTTCCTTTTCTTTCACAATATTGGTCCCTGATACCTTAAAACCCAAATTTGGGGTCAACTTACTTGCTTTTATCAATACTGAATGCTTTAAGCTACTTGTTATACATACATATATTAGTATAGAGCTGTAATATACTGTGCCTTCAGCTATGGCCACTGCATCCGCACTCTAACTTCATGTCTTTTTATTGCTCATGTTTCACTGTGCTTTCTTTCATGATATGGCTTCGATCTATCTGTCAGTTTATCTATCTAGCTGCTGTGTCTATCACATCAAGCATACACGTACCTAGGATTTCATGTCTTTTCTTGATAGTCAACTATGACAGTCTGCATTTTGTTTGGCAGTGTTAAATTCTTTCTCCACAACTTTTCTGCACTAAACATTTTCTTACAAAATATTTTGTATCCTCACCATTTATACATATGTACATATTCCCACACACACATGTGTGTGTGTGTCTGTGTGTGTGTGTATGTGTGTGTGTATATATATATATATATATATATATATATATATATACACACACACAC
>NC_069009.1:8145242-8146198 GCF_001194135.2 Octopus bimaculoides
TATATATAACATATACTTATATATATATGTAAATATGCACATATATATATATACACATTTATATGCATGTATATATATCTATAAATGTGTGTGTGTATATATATACATATATATGCATATATATATACATATATATATGCATACATATATATATATATGTATGCATACATATATGCATATTTATATACATATGTATAGATTTATATATATATGTAAATATATGTATATATGTATATATATATATATATATATATATATATATACACATATATATGTGTGTGTGTATGTGTGTGTGTGTGTATATATATCAAGAATTTATAGTAGTGGTAGTTGTGGTGGTACATGTAGCAACAGTTAGCTACATCATGATTGCAGGAATGAGAAAGAACGATAAAGAGTGAGAGAGAGAGAATGAAAGCCAGGCAGAGAGAGTGAACGAGAGAGAGAGAGAGAGAGAGAGAGAGAGAGAGAGAGAGATAGAGAGAGAGATGGAGTTTCGTCTGTGTCTAAATATGGAAAAGCCCGACTGCTGTTTTAAGTTTAGTCAAACAGTTAGTCTTGGCTTTGGTGGAGGGGGTGCGAGGGTGGGTAGCTGATGAGGGTGATGAAGAAACAAGATGAAAGAGTGGTAGATGGAGCAGTTGCAATGTGGTGGTGTAGTGGGTGGAAAGGTGTGTTATGGTGAGGTAATTTGGGAGTGCTGACTCTACTGTGGCAAGGTAGATTTAGTTTTAAGTTTCTGACAGGGCAAGGAATAGTAGGTGTCTCTTCCACCTCCTCCTAGTACCAGATTAAGCCAGAGTTAATTTATTTTGTTTTGGTTCCTTTCTTTTTTCTTTGTTGTTGCTATAATAGTTTATTATATAAGCATCCATTATTGGCTTTACCTGGTTGAGTATGAAAGTGACTTTCATGCTAATAGACACAGGCCCACCTATATATATATATATATATAT
>NC_069009.1:8146468-8148261 GCF_001194135.2 Octopus bimaculoides
ATATATATATATATATATATATATATATATATATATATATATACATAGGTACTAAATGAGAGAGAGGTGATGGTGATAGATATAAAAAGTAAAGAGGGAATACAAAGGATAAGAAAACTGCAGAGTATATATACTGTATATATATAAATATATAGACAGATAGATAGATAGTTGGATGGAATGTATAGAGAAGAAAAAGGTGATGCCAGTCACGATGATGGGATGAGAAAACGAAGTGATGGAGTAAATATAGGAGTGCTTGTAATAAATGAGGAATTCCAACCGGTGAGGGTTGATGATGAATATTCTAGGCAGTCTATGTAAGGGGTGGGCTCTCAGAGTGGTGCTGGGAAACCTAGCCTGTTCCCAAATTTGAAGATTGGAAGCGGAATGCAAAACAATGTATCACACCATCTCCACAACCTTTCCAGCTCCCCACACCAGCACCCTGTTCTAACATACACTCATTGGTGTATGTGTATAAATATATATATTTATATACACACACACACATACACACACATTTCACCTGTACAACATGTACAAGCATGTTGCATGGGTAGTATATATATATATGTGTGTGTGTGTATGTATTTATAATACAAATGATTAAAATGCGAAATAGATGTAAATACATAAGTGAAAGAAAGAGAAAAGAGGAGTACTCAATACTGACAATAGAGTAATACATATTATTTGAAGTAGAAACAAATTACAACGCTGAGTTTCTTGTTGGTGATCTTAGGACATAAACAGCTTCTGAAAATGCACAGCTCACAATAAATTTATATATATATATATGTAAAGAGTATATATATATATATATATATATATATATATATATATATATATATATATATATATATATATATATATATATAAATATGTATATATATATATATGTTTATATAAATATATGTATATATATATATAGCTAGGTAGGTAGATAGATATAGATATATACATACACATATATATATATATAGTATATTCATAAGTATGAATAAATATGTACACACACTTATATAGGTGTGTGTGTGTGTGTGTATGTGTCAATTATGAGGAAGTAGGAAGATGAGAAGGAATTGGTTATTTAGCAGTGTCTGGAATTGATGGTGATGTCGACTGGTTGGGTGGGTGAATGGGTAGATAGGTATGTAGGTAAGTGAGTAGCAAATACTTCAGCAATGATGATGAAAGTTATGATGATGATGATGATGTTGATAACAGTGACGTCTGTACTGGTTGGGGTGTGAGGTGGTGGTAGCAGGGGAGTAATGGCATGCAACTGGTAGTAGGGCTGAACAAGGAAATGTGAGGAAAATTTAAAGAGGAGGGATAGAGCCAGTTAGTATTGGGAGTGTGTGGGTAGGTGAGTAGTAGTGACAGGAGAATGTGTGTACGTGAGATTTTACATAGCAGATGCCAAGGTATGCAAGGAGTGGTGGGAGTAAAAGATGTGGCGAAGTTGAAGCCTTAGTGGTGGTGGTGGTGGTGATGAAATGTGAAAATAGATAGTATGGCATTGAAGCATGGATGAGGTGAGGTACAAGGTGAGATAAGATGCTGAGGAAAGCTGTGGGAGGGGAAAGAAATGAAGGAATAAAGGTATGAAAGAATGAAGGAAGGCAGACATACAGGAATTAAGGAAGTGAGGTAGTATATGTGAATTAAAAACAAACAGGAGGAATGTCAGAATAAAATAGACAGACGCTGCAATATATAAACATATACACATATATGTAGATAAATATACATATGTGTGTGTGTGTATATATATATATATATATATA
>NC_069009.1:8148758-8151134 GCF_001194135.2 Octopus bimaculoides
ATATACATGTATATATACCAATATATAGATATGTATATATATATATATATATATATATACACTTTACCAATTTTTAGACTTTCTCACGTGTTTGCTATTTCATACCTGACTCTCTATTTTCAAAAAAAAAACATTTTTAATAATATATATATATATATCATCATCATCATGTAGTTGGCACACACTACTAGTTTTTCTTACTCCCACTTTCACTCACTATCTCCTCCTCCTCTCAGTCTCTTCTATTCATCTGTCTCTGTCTGGTATCTTCTTTTCCATATACGTTCTACCTCTTTCTGCATCTGCACCATCTTTGCCACCTTCGCCACCACCACCACCACCTACACTTCTTTGCTCCAACTCCTCCTACACCTTAGTTGTCTGAGAGTCTAAAGACTGCATTCCTACCACCCACCCCTACCACATTCTCACCCAGTCAGATAACAAACCAGCCAACCAACCAGCCAGCCTTTTTTTGTGTGTGTCTCACTACTTAACCATCTTCGACTAAACTAAACTTAACTTTCCTGCCCCCCCCCCACTTCGTGCTCCACCTCCTTCACCCTCATCTTGTACTTCCTCCTACCACCTATGGCAGCTATTATAAACCTTTTTACCAGACAACCTGAACCAGGCTGATGTAGATAAATTTCACTTCACTTCAGTCAACGCTCAATCTTCAAGCTACACCGTTCGGTGTTTTCGTCCAACCTTTCTTATACCTAGCAACGGATTGGAATATTACTTGGCAGCTGAACACTATTACTATATAATTATTATTAGTAATATTATTAGCATTATTATTACTTGTGGTTGTATTCCTTGAAGACCTGAACAACGAAACAATCAACAGCAAGTGAACTTGGAGTGAAACCAGACTATACTTAGATTCACACATACACCCATATATACTACACATATATATATATATTATACACACATTTATAATACATATATACAAACACACACACACACATATATATATACACACTCATATATATATGAAGCTACATTGTAACAACACTGCTGCGCACATTTTGGAAAATATTCTTTACTTAAACCGGAACTACAAACAATAAACAGCTTCCGCTTTGTTTATACAGAGGACATAATTGTTTCGCCTAGCATAAACACATATACAAATATATATATGATTGTCGTGTATATATAGATATACATTATTTACAATTAGTACCTCTATAGATTAGAGGTGTTTCATCATTGTTTGTCATTCACCACAACAACTACTTCCACCACAACTCCCACCACTCCTCCACACAACAGAGATTACCATCCCATAGCTTGGTTATTTTTATAGAGTCTTGTATATATTATATATTGTTGAACTGATAGCTTCTGTAACTGGCTTACATGGAGTCCACCGAGCAAAACCACGTCCCTGAACAGGAAGCTGCAAGTGAACAACAAGTTCCTCCAGCAGCAGCAGCAGCAGCAGTAGCACCACCACCAGCCGCAGCACCACCACCACCAGCAGCAGCAGTTATCCAGGAACCAGTCCAGGCAATCCCACAGAGGCCACCCTCTCCTCCTCCTCCACAAGTGCAACAACCACAACCACAAAAACCAGCCGAGTCGCATCCTCAGTCACAACAACTGGCTGCCGGAGCTGGAAAGCTGCCTCCCTCAGAACCTGATCACTTTAAACAGCAAGCTCAACAACATCACTATAGCCAACTTGAGCCACCGTACTATCCTTCTTTGGCTCATAAAAAGACTTCTCGAGAAGGGTCTCGGTCTAGAGAGTATTCAAGGCCATCTTCTCATACATCACGACTCACTCCAAACCGTTCTATGGACTTCAGTGATATCCTCGGGAGCATGAGTCGAGAATTTCGTGGAACTAGTCCAGCTGTATTAGAAAACATCTCTTGCCATCCGTTGCTCTACAAAACTTACGATATGCCAATAAATCCTAAACTTAGTGCCAGGTCGAAGAAGGTGATTCGTGATGCTTCCGAGCTAGGTCAGTTTTCGCCAGGACTAAAAACCTTACTTGAAGTATGTCTTCTTTTCTTCCTCTTTTCTTTCCGAATACTGAATATTTAGTCATTCAATATCCTGCCAATATCTACGAACGTTTGTTCTTACTATCTGCCAAAACACAAAGTGCTTAACTGTAGTTTGCCCATCGTCTGCACATCCTTTAGCACAATACTATGTCTCATAATTCCATAGAATACTAACACTAATGCTGCCCATCCATATTACCTCTGTTTTCATCCATTTCATATTACCATCATCCATAGTGTAATGAGGTTTCTGTATAAGAAAAACAAATGAGAAAAATGTAAATCAAACATAAAAATGATATTGGTATAAGAAAACAAACATGCATATATATATATGTATATATAT
>NC_069009.1:8151144-8158057 GCF_001194135.2 Octopus bimaculoides
TAATTTTTCCACTTAAATAATTTGATGTTTACTTATAAACATTTAATTCTTAAATTTAATTCTTAAAGCAGAAAAATTACCAGAAAAGCCATTTCTATTCACTTTTTTCAAATATATAATATTGTACCAAGGATGTTCTATTTCTTATTCTACAATATATATATATACACACACACACACACACACACACACAGATATTTGTAACTGAGGGTATAACATACAAATAGGTGTACATATTAAATAAAAGAGCACTCCATGTTATATGGAAATCTACATTCATAGTTAACAACTCAAATCTAATTTAAATCATAATCTGTTCTAGAAAGAGAGAGAGAAACAAACATGTGAGAATATAGAATATAAGCAAATAGACATGTACATACATACGAAAGCAAAAAGCAAAAAGATTATATAACAATAAGAAGCATGCTGGAATTATCCCAGCTTACTCAACAGTTTAAAATATACATACAAAAAACTAGCTACAATGACAAATGCACCAATATTTTAAACGCCTGTAAAGAACTTTCTAAAGTTAATGCAACATTGAAGGTCAAGTTTATAGACATAGTTTCGTATTTTCCAAAACGTAGTTTCGTATTAATTAATAAATTTACTTTAATAATTCTTCAATATTTGCCTCTAAAAGTTTCCCCTTTCTTTTCTTATCTTATGCCAATTTTTTGCTTTTACTTTCCATTTTCTTCTTTCATTTCAATCTATTCTTCCCCTCTTCATATATCAACATCTACCTTTTCATTGTCTTATATATCATTTCTGTTTTCTCAATGTTTTCATTCACATTTCTTGCTTTTTTCATCGCAATCTTTCAACTTTATTGTATTTTCTCAATCTATTCTGGTTCTTTTTCAAATATTTCATTCTAGGACTATTTTCTTGAATGTTCTTAGAGATTTTTCTATGTAAACCATTTAAGAAGACATATTTCATAATGAGACTCAAGAATAACAAGCAATACACCCTCCCCACACACACACACATACATGTACAAACATATATGTATGTGCATTTATATGATAATATTTACATACATATGCACACATATATACATATTTACATATATACATACTTATATACATGCAGGTATCATATATATATTTACATATATACATATATGATATTTATACACATACATATATATACACATATTTATGCATATTTACGTATAAGAAAAGGGAAGACAAAGGGAAAAATGATTAACTTATTAGATTCATTAGCATACAGTTGTTTTTGCCATAAGATGCAGTGGGCTCATAGTTGACTTATAGCTTCATCAGAGCTTAAACAAAATATTAGAACATATTTACACACACACAAACATATGTATATATATATATATATATATATATATGCATATTAACACACACACACACACACATATATATATATATATATATGTACTTATGTATGTGGATTAACATTTTTATACACAATATATATATAGAAAGATATATGTATATATACACACACACCTTTGTTATATAGACAACCATTTCTCTATATACCAATGGACCTCCTCTTAATAGCCATAGATAAGATTTGATTTAATTATATATAATTTGAAAGAAATTCAGTTTTGCCTTCACTAACATCTACAATTTTTTTAAAGCTTATTTTTCGAGTAGACAGGAATGCTTTAGGCTGTCAGGAATGTTTCTACTTGATAAGAATAGTGTAGCTTGTGAGGAATTTAGAAATCCTTGTACATATATGGCAAAAGCATTCAACAGATAACTGGTTTTAGATGATAGTAGTTTTAGGTACTTCAAAGCATTAATATAATAAAATACTACACATAACAATAATAATAATAATAATAATAATAATAATAATAATAATAATAATAATAATAATAATAATGAATAAATAATAAAATAAATAATAAAAATAATAATAGTTATATTATTGTTATTATTATTATTATTATTATTATTATTATTATTATTATTATTATTAAAATGTGAAAAACTTCAATATTTTCACTATCATCATTGTCCTCTTTAGAGTTTTTAGCTACAAATACATGTGGTAGCATGTGCTGTTTCCATGATTCTAGAAACGGAATATGTCTGAGGAAATAAATGAATGAATAACAACAGCAACAATATCTTTATTTTCTATGAAAATGACATTTAAGGGAGGTTACATGCATAATTTGTAACACACTGGGAATTTTACATTGAAAGTAAGATATGGAAACAGTAAAAGGAAGGCAAATAACATAATAAAAAGCAAATGGATGGCAAGATATACAATAGCAATAATAATGTAGTTATAATAATATAATGATGATGACTGTTATGGCAATTCACGGTGTGATAATAGACATATTTCTTCAACTGTATTGTGTTGAAAATATCAACTTTCACTTGCTCAGTGTCAGGCAGTGTTTGATATTTACACAACAGACAAAAAAATATTCTTTAAAAAAAATATTTATAATTATCCATTTCTTAGCTCAACTTTTGTGGTTAAGAAGTGCAGGTAGACATGTAAGAATAATGCCCAGACTATCATGTAAAACTGATTAATGTTGTATATCTGGGATCTAGTTATTGAGAGGGCTCAGAGGGAGAAAAAGTGTTCTATATGGATTAAAATGAAAAATTTCTAAAGAAAGTCATTCAAAAACAAAGCATATACAATATCCTTTAAAAATATTGTTCCTATATTCATTTAGGGTATTTTGGTTAAATTCTTTTTACAAATTGTTTTAGCAATAAATTAACATGACAAACAGACAGACAGACAAATTGACTGAGAGGCAACAGATGGAAAGAAAAAAACAAGAATTAATACTATGCCAGGGATACAAAATTGAATAAAATTGTAAATTTGTATCTTTGAATGTTTATGTGTTCCCTAGAAATTAATAAAATTGTTCAAGATTTCCTCCACAAAACAAGAATTCAGCCATATTTGCTTAGGACAGCTGTTATTCTATTTTCGTTAAATTCTTCTCAAGCTGATTTAATAATGAATCAATGTGTCTGAAAACAGATGCGACTGATAAACAAACAGGTAGACAAGAATATAAATGCTATTTATATTCCAACCAAAGTGTGTCTTTCTCAAAATAGCAAAGTTTCTTACTTCCATTAACACACTTATGGTAACACCAAGATCCACACCTCATTAGCGCCTACTACAAATGCTATTATTATTATTATTAGTAGTAGTAGTAGCAGCAACAGCAGCAGCTGCAGCAGCAGTAGTAGTAGTAGTAGTAGTAGTAGTAGTAGTAGTTTCACTAAACAATTGACTGTTCTTTCTAGATAAATAAACAACTGTGAAAACAATTGCACTGTTAGGTGATGAAGAGGGTGGCTGTTGATGATAGTATAATGATGACGACAATGAAACGGGATGAAACATAGATCATAGTCAGTGATATATCTGCAAAAATCTTAGAATAGAACAGAATAAAATGGAAGAGTCTTTCAAGATTTGTATGAAGCATTTAGAATTTGTTATCTATATGTCTACTGTAATTATTGCAATACTAATGTGATACCCCCTTCATCTGACACTCCTATGACAAGCAAAAGAAATCATAGTGAGAATACCCAAGAGTATCACTGTTTTCTCAAACATGCCTATGACTATCTTCAGAGAAAACCTACCAGAATGTTTATGGAAATCTCAAAATAAAATCTCAGTTTTGCCAATTACACGTGAAATGATGTATACTTTCCTAAATTGTCCTAATATTTAGGATTCAAAATCATCACCATCATCATCATCATCATCATCATCATCATCATCACCATCATCATCATCATCATCATCATCATCATCATCATTATTATTATTATTCACCTGAGTCATGATTCAATTCTGGCAGGAATTTGTATATAAATTCTTCACCTTTAGTTGAAGAGTTAAACCTTATAAGGTTAAACTATATATGCAATCTCCTCTTCTTTTATCTATATCAACAATCAAATATATATATATATGTATATATATATATACATACATACACACACACACATGTATATATATATATATATATATATATATACACACATATATATATACATGTATATACACACATACCTATATATACATATATATATATATATATCATACAATTATATACATATATATTATTTTTTTTAATATTATATAATTATATATATATAATTACACACACACACATAGAAATACTTGCACATATGCATGCATGTGCATACACATTGATTATAATCTGAGGTTTCTCTTCATTAACAAATACATCATTGAGTACTTTTCCTCTTGCTTGACCACTCATATCCTAACCTCTTCGTGCCTCATATTAATTTGTTATTATCATGGAATTGAAGCATTCTGCATTTGTCAATAATCATCGAATATGTGTGTGCTAACAATGTCACTGTATTGGATGATGTTGGGAAATTTATCAAAAATCATTAATAAAATCATTAGCTGGTGTGTAATGACAAAATCAGACAATCCCATTCTGGTATATTATGTTGTTGACAGTGACAGACATGACAAAATATATGTACCAACTGTGAAATGAACCTGGAATGTTCAGTTAATTTAAAATTGAATGTTTATATGAAAATGTGTGTGTGTGTGTGTACTTTACAGTCTATATGCCTAAGATTATGTAGCATCACACTTATTTTTTATAAACACCTACAAAACACAAACATATATTATACATTCACTAAATGTCTTTACTATATTACATATACATTAATACAACTTATATATTCAACACTTGTTACTATTATAACCTTTTCCTTTATTTTATTTTGCCTCACTCTAGGCTAGAATTGAAGAACTTGAAGAAGAATTGGAAGCTGAACGTCAAGCTAGAGCCAAGGTAAGTCTGCGACACTTCTATCAGTTTTTTTACCATTTACAGAACCATTCTTTAGAATATCATTGATTTTTACTTATTCCCCTTTTAATTTACTATACCTTTCATCCAAATTCCTTCCTTGTATTGTGTGTATATAATACACATATATCATGCATTTTGGCTTGGTGGTTAAAACTTAATTTCCCAAGAATGGATCCTTGGGCAAATGTGATGCACCATAGCCTTAGATAAACCAAACCCTTTGCAATGAAATTTGGTCAATTGAAGTTTCTCTAGAAAACATGAGAGTGACTAAGAACGTGGATGACCTAATGGGTAATATAAGGAATATCCAGCTGAGAGGTCAACTGTTCTTATTACACTCAATTCCCCAAATGGCCCAGCACAACTAGATATCAATATCTACTAAATTTCATTACTTCTGTAAGAAAGAAACTTCTGACAACTAGAGAAGTAATCAATGGTTAACTGCATTTATAATGTTGCAGCAAAGCTTTGTGAATTTTTCACAAAATCACCACCAGACATTAGATTTAATTAAATTTGTATTCGTCCCTATCTATATATTTCAGTGTTTCTATATTTGAAAGCCTGAAAGAATTGTTATAGTATTGTCCCAGCATAACCACAGCCAACTGACAGAAACTTATATATTTATAAATATATATATATATTGTATATGTTTGTTAATCAAACCTCCTTTTTGATAAAAATTTTTTACCAAACTTCTTCTCCTTAATGCTTCTGTCCATTTTTAGTGGGGTGTCTTTGGTGTATAGGTTTTCCTTATCTGTCTGGAAATCTTCCTCCTACTCCATTCCTCCGACACCATCAATATATATCTACCTTTACCCACATCTCTCTCCTCCTCCTTCTCCTCCTTCTCTGTCTGTCTGTCTCTCTCTCTCTCTGTACTTTTCCCCCTTCTCTTACATCTTAGATGCAATACTTTCTATCACTCCTCCTCCCTTACCTTCCTCTCTCTTAGTTCTATCTTTCTTCTTCTACCACAACCAACATACTCAATCTATTACTCCCACTAAAACCCCACTGCCACCACCACCACCTCATCACTTACACTTCTACCTCCCCTTCACTGGCAGCTCTACATCACCTGCTCACTTACGTCAGGTCGGATCTGCTGCCAAATATTTTTTTCAACTGAAGACGAAGATGATGAAGTGGAATGAAGAAGATTCGTTCTTCTTGTCATTGTTGTTGTTGTTGTTCTACTTGTTGCTGTTGTTGTTCTCTGAGTAATAAAAACTTGAAATTCCTTTCTTGGTAATGAACTCCAAACAACAGCAACAATGGAACCAGGAATTTTGGCATTATCTTATGCAGTTGCATCTTAGTGACTTAGTAAATGCTGCTAAAAATAAACACCCATTAACATTCATACACAGTCCCTCTTATATATATATATGTATATATATATCCATTTATATATATATATCCATTTATATTTATCATCAGATATTTATTTATATATCATATATGTATATATATATATATATATATATATATATATATATATATCTGTATATATATATTTTTATATCATCCAGCGTGTGCAGTGTTATATCTTCATTATGGCCAATCTTACCAATCAGTTTCGTGCTAGGGATTCAACGGAGTGCTAGGTAACAATCCAATTATGTAACCCTGCGCTCATTAGAGATAGCTGATATGGAATGAAATATGGCCATAATATATATCTGGATACATATATGCATACACACAAAGTATGATAGCAGACTCCCAATAAGAGTTAAGAGGATATTCCGTAATGTTAACTAATTGTTTCCAGAAGTGCTGAAGACTAATGGCCTTTTTTCTTTTGACTCTTTGAACAGGCTGAAAAACAACGAACTGAACTCAACCGTGAACTTGAAGAAGTAGGTGAGCGTCTTGATGAAGCCGGTGGTGCCACTGCTGCTCAGGTAAGATGTGGTGACTCTCACACTTCACTACATACAACTCACACTTTCTTGCTTTCATTCTCTGTAAACATATATATTATATATATATATATATATATATATATATATATATATA
>NC_069009.1:8158250-8159845 GCF_001194135.2 Octopus bimaculoides
CTCTCTCAATGATCAAACTTACACTTTCACATTCACTCACTCACATACATACTCTTAACTCACCTTTGTTACCACTTTGCAGATGGAACTCAACAAGAAACGCGAACAAGAGCTCCTGCGCTTGCGTCGTGATCTTGAAGAAAGCTCCATGCAACATGAAGCCCAAATCGCCACACTCCGCAAGAAGAACACTGAGGCAACGAATGAACTTTCTGATCAAATCGACCAACTCCAGAAGGTTAAGAGCCGGTGAGTGTCTGTCATTGTTGCTTTTCTGAATTTATTCTTTTAGGTTTTATCTTTTGTCTCTCATCAACTGTATATCAACTGTTCCTTGTTGTGTGTCTTCACTACTATTGGTTTTGACGTGTTTCCCTCATATACTTATGACTTCTAAGATAATTTTATGAAAAGAATGGACTCACATGATAGATACAATTCATATATACATATATATATATGTTTATATCAATGAATAGAACTACCCACACATAGTTACAGTGTAAGTGACCAATTAATCCACAAAGCACATTTAACCTTAACATTATCCCTCAACAGAATTTGTAGGATGTGGTGTGTGACAAGGATGAATCTTGACTCAAAGATACAGCCCATCTAGCTTAGTAAAACTGTATCAAAGACATACAAGAGCAATCCGGGGATTCTGTTCTTGCTCTCAAGAGAAAATGCTAAACCCATTGCTGTCTTATACCTCTCTTTGGCACTGGGTGCCTTTAGCAATGTTCATGCCACAGCAAGCATTCAAATTCTTAGGTAATAGTAGACTTAATCAATTAATCATATTGGCTTCAAAAGTTGGCACAATGCCAGCAATTTCAGGGAAGGGGCTAAGTTCATAACATCGACCCCAATACTTAACTGGTACTTATTTTATCAACTCCAAAAGAATGAAAGGCAAAGCTGACTTCAGCAGAATTTCAACTCAGACTGCAAACACAGACAAAATGTCATGAAGCATTTAGCCTTGCATGGTAATGATCCTGCTAGCTCACTGCTTTTAATCAAATCAATTGAGCCTATTAACACAACCACAAGACACCTTAGTTATTTAATCTGATGGTAATTCAATATCAAGATACTCTTCTCCTTACTTTAGCAAGCCATGACTTGTGGGGGCTGTCTTCTCATTCTGCCCCCACTTGTCCTTCAAGGCCCTGAAATAAAAAGAAAAAAGAATTTATAATAGGGAACAGACATATTCCTCTTATGACTGAGATATCATGAGGGGCTAGCACTGAATTTGAACCCACTCAGCCCATTTAATGAGGGGAGGTGGTCATATTACAACAAGATTAGGGCTTTGTCCTCAGTAAGACCAAAGCCAGAAACTTGTTTGTTTGGGTTTTATATATTTTTTTTGGTCACTTGTGTTTTTGTTTTGTTTTCACTGTCTCCATACTGTTTCATTCCTTTTCACCTTTTCCACACATTGTCCTCTATATGTGTGTGTGTGTATATATATATATATATATATGTATATATGTATGTATATATGTATATATATATATATATATATGTATATAATATATATATATAATATATATGTATATAATATATATATATAATATATATGT
>NC_069009.1:8160094-8161173 GCF_001194135.2 Octopus bimaculoides
CCACCACCACCACCACACCACACAATTGAAGTCCTGATTTGTAAACATTTAATCGCCGCTTCATTTCAGCCTTGAAAAGGAGAAATCACAGCTTCGTGGTGAGGTTGATGACCTCCAGGGTCAACTTGAGCATGTTGGCAAAAACCGGGTAATTAATTATAGCCACAACACAACTTTGCCAACCTTCCTCTTACTACTACTTCTGATAACTTTTAACCCTTCCTCATTAAATATATTCCCAGAAACCCCCATTTTTCTTTTTTTTTTTTTTAATATATTACTTTTTCAAAACTCACTCACTTTTCACCCCCTGGCTCATAATATTCCCCTTCCCCTCTCTTTTTTTTATTCCTTCCTTCCTACCTTTCTTACAGCTTGTGACATGCTGTGTGCTGTGATATGATGCTGCTGATGCTGATGATGATCTTCATCATCATTATGACCATGATGATGATTAAAAAATAATAATAATAATAATTATGATGATTATGATATTGTCTTGCTGTGATTCTTCCTTTCTTTCTGTTTTCTTCCTCCCCTTTTCTTTCTTCCCTTTCTTCTTCCTTCCATACCTTCTTTTCTTCCACTTTATTGTTTTTCTTTCCTTTCCTTCGTTTTCCTGCCATTTCTTATCTTTCTCTTCCTTCCCACTTTTCATTCCATTTTCCTTCTTTTCTTTCTTTACTCCTTCTTTCTCCTCTCTTTTCTATTTCCTTCTCTTTTTCTTTACTAATTTCCATACATCACCTCTCTCACTGTTTATATATATATATATATATATATATATATATATGCATAAACATACATTTATATACACATATATGTATACATAATATATGTTTATATATATATATATATGTGAAAGAGAGCCTTTACCCTCATGTCTTCTCACTTTACTCTCCTTCTTTCTCTTCTTTTTCCCTTTCTCCCTCTATACTACAACCAGCCTACCAATTTTCTGATTGTTCATAATCACCATCTTCCTTTTAACCCTTCTAATTTGTGTTAGTAGAAGTAGTAGTAGTAGTTGTTATAGTATTAGTCTAAGAATTAATCATTTTGTTTCCTTCCCCTTTTGT
>NC_069009.1:8161830-8162511 GCF_001194135.2 Octopus bimaculoides
CGTGAAAAAATGATGGTAAACTGAGTGTCCACCATTTTGTTTCCTGTTAATGCTAATATCATTATTATTATTATTATTATTATTATTATTATTATTATTATTAATATTATTAGGATTCCACTTGACATCTTTGTTGGCTTTGCGGCTTCCAATGAGCCCTTTGTTAAAACCCACAACTGTTTAATGTAGTGGGTCCAAGGGTTGATGTGTTCCGTTCGTCCATTGCACTGCCAACGCTACAAATTTTACCACCACTGCCACTGCTGTTGTTGTTAATGAATCACACAAAAGGCTTCACTGTTCATTAAAAAGAAAAAGCAAAAAGCAAAAAAAATGTGAGAAATGGCGACCATACAGAAAAATAAAAGCTCATTTGCGCAGCTCACAAATAAATGCGTGCATATGTACACACAAACACTCATACAGACCTACTTGCGTACTTACTTACACATATAAAATAAATGTGTTAATGCTTTGTTGCAAATATTTCAAAGCTTTCTGTGTTTAACAATACATATATAGGTTTTATACATACATACATACATATACATATATATATATATATATATATATATATATATATATATTGATAGAAAGGACAACAAAAGAAAGAAAGAGACCTCGATATTATGTAAATAGAGGAATTTATCTGTAAAAATATGTGACACTTATTCGGTGGCC
>NC_069009.1:8162939-8166953 GCF_001194135.2 Octopus bimaculoides
ACAGTCCTTTATAGCACAAATGCTGCAATTCTGAATTTCATTCCTAATTTTTGAAATAAAAATGGTTTATTTAGCAATCATCTGAGAATATACTTTCACTGTCACTGCTAAAATCAAAGTAATCTTAACATATGAATATTGTCAAATGATTGCTTACTTAATTAGTTAATTAGGCATGAAATTCAGAGATACACAGTGTGTATGCACATGTGTGTGTGTGTGTGTGTGTGTGTGTGTGTGTGTGTGCATGAGTGTTCATGAATGAGTATGCATTCATAGTCATACATATATATATATATATATATATATACATAGATTCATTCATGACACTAACAAAACCAAAATGGCTACTATAATATAATATACACCACAAATAGAACCATTTAATTTAAACAGTTCTTTTTGTTTATTATTATTCTTTTTCTTTTCTTCTTTTCTTTAAATTGCATGTATTAACAAAAGCCATCAAACGTTTTGCCTTTTAGCCACCAGGTGGCCATGGATTAATGAATTATTGCATGAAATTGCTTGTTTGTTTATTTCTGTTATCATGGCCTGTTTATATATTTCAATTTGTTTCTCTCTGTAAAACAAATGATAATGACAACATTGGGTCACTAATGAAGCAGATATTGTGACTCTGGGTAGATTTTTATCAACCTCAACACATGATCTTATTAAACAGAAGTCCCTCACTGTATTAGATGCACACCACTGCTCATCTCTCTTGGACCAGGCATAAGGATTCATTTTCTCAGTTGCTTCTGGCAATTTTCACAAAAATGTGTTTTCATGAGGTTGATTAAAGCTTTGACCTTGTCTGAAAATCTATTGGTCATTGACTACAGCAATGGTTGCAAAGAGGGTCTATACCATCTCTCTAGAGGGATGTCAAGAGTCATGAAGGGAACAATGACTGATTTATTTAAATCTAATTACAGCTAATACCTGTAGGACATAAAAGTATAAAATTCTAAAAGTTGTGAGATGTAGAATGTATCCAAATATTTTGGATGTCCAGTAATTAAAAGTTGGGAAACTACTCAAAACTCTGGACTACATGAACAGGAAAAACTCTGGTATTAAACAGGGCTCCATATTAGGGCCTACCAATCTAAGCTTATACGTGCCAAAATACTAGATCATCATCATCATCACATGTACTGTTGCTATTAAGGACCATTTGCACCTTTCATTTGCAAGATTTTAGGGGGATTTTTTTTATGCAAGGCAACACTCAGTATTAGATGTTTTTTATTGTCATGTGAATAGGCTGGAGTAATGTTAAAGGAAGTGCATTGCCCAAGAGCACAACATGCTGTTCGAACTTGGAAATCGAACCCTCTGCTGTACTGTTCTGAGCCCCAAAGCATAACCACTCTGCTACATGCCTTTACAAAGTACCTAGTTGTGGTGTTGAACAGGACAGAGAGTTCCGCCTTGCCAACTAAGGATAAGATATTTAGCCGAATGTAGATCTGGTCCTATTGATGTTGATGTTAGTGCTGTTGATGATGATGAGTATAAGGATGATAGTACTGATGATGATGTTGTTGCTGTTGTAGGGATGTTCTGATAAGATGAGCAAACAAATGGAAGCCCAGCTTTCTGAACTCAACAGCAAGATTGATGAACAAGCCCGCAGCGTAAGTGAACTCACATCGCAGAAGTCCAGGCTGCAAGGAGAGAACGCTGATCTGACCAGGCAACTGGAAGAGGCTGAACACAACGTTGGTCAATTGACAAAACTGAAGAACAACCTCAATCACCAGCTTGAAGAAGCCAAACGCACTGCTGAAGATGAAGGAAGGGTAAGTATAATGGACAAATGTGTTAATAAAGGCAACCACACAAGCTTTCCAATGCACACTCTAGTATATGTATGTGTGCATGTATATATATATATATATATATATATATGTGCACCATATACATATAGAATTATACACACATACACTCACACACACACACACATATGCACATATACATACATGCATATATATATATATACATACATAGAATCTATATATATATAGAGAGATATATAAAATACATTTATATGTATGTATATATATATGCATACATACATACATATATATATATATATATATGATCATCATCATGTATATATACGCACACACACACACACACACACAAACATAAATATATTCATCCATAACCAAAAGTGATTCACTCTTCTCATCTTCCCCTTCTTTCTTCCTCTAATTGCCATTCTTTCTCTGCCTCTCACTCCTTCACTCCTCCTCTCATATATACTCCCTCTCTCTCACTTCCCATTCTTCTCATCCTCTTTAGCTCCGTGTCAAATTACAAGCTGAAGTCCGAAACCTCAACGCTGATATCGATGGTATTCGTGAAACCCTTGAAGAAGAACAAGAATCCAAATCTGATCTTCAGAGAGCCCTGTCCCGCGCTAATGCTGAAGTACAACAATGGAGGTCCAAGTTCGAGAGTGAGGGTACTGCCCGTGCTGATGAACTTGAGGATGCTAAGTGAGTACTGCACTGAGAATACTCCTGTTTGTGGCACACAGTAGATGTGAGTGTGAGTGTGTGTCTGTGAGTGTGAGTGTGTTTCTGTGAATTTGTCTTCATGTTTCATTAATTTACACATACATATGTGTGTATGTGTAAATTAATGATTGACAAGGCGTAGAAGTCGCTGTGTGGTAAGTAGCTTGCTTATAAACCATATGGTTCCGGGTTCAGTCCTACTGCGTGGCACCTTGGGCAAGTGTCTTCTACTATAGCCTCGGGCCGACCAAGGCCTTGTGAGTGGATTTGCTAGACGGAAACTGAAAGAAGCCTGTCATATATATGTATATATATGTGTGTATGTGTGTGTATATGTTTGTGTGTCTGTGTTTGTCCCCCCCAACATCACTTGACAACTGATGCTGGTGTGTTTACGTCCCCATAACTTAGCAGTTTGGCATAAGAGACCGATAGAATAAGTACTAGGCTTCCAAAGAATAAGTCCTGGGGTCGTTTTACTTGACTAAAGGCGGTGCTCCAGTATGGCCACAGTCAAATGACTGAAACAAGTAAAAGAGTAAAAGAACAGGGGTCATGCAATTACTTTCATTAGTTTACATCAAAGTATGGGCCAACACAAGGTTTTAAAAAGTGACATTCTCCCAAGATTCCACAAGATCAAATTGAACCCAAGATCTCATGCTTGTGAAGAAAACTTTATTATCACTTAACCATACTGTATATATTGCATGTGAGTGTGTGTGTGTATCTGTTTGGCTGTCTGTCTGTCTTTCTCTGTCGATAGTTCTGATCTGACATTTGCTGAACTTTGTTGAACCTTGTTGACTGAAACATTTATTCACCTTGTATTTGTCCAGACGCAAACTCCAGGCCAAATTGAGCGAAGCTGAACAACTGATCGATTCCTTACAGAGCAAATCTGCTGCATTGGAGAAAGCCAAATCTCGTTTGCAGGGAGAACTTGAAGATATGATGATTGATGTTGAAAGGGTAAGTGTATATAAACATACATACACACAAGCACACACACACATTCAGATAGATTTTGAGCAGATGAATGCGGTAATCTACATACACACAGAGACGCACACATATATATGTATGAATTACTATATATGTGGAGGTGCATGTCTTAGTGGTTAGGGTGTTAAACTCATGATTGTAAGATTGTAGTTTCGATTCTTGGACCAGGCGACGCATTGTGTTCTTGAGCAAAACATTTCATTTCATGTTGCTCCAGTCCACTCAGCTGGCAAAAATGAGTAATTCTACAACAGACTGGTGTCCCATTCAGGAAGAAATGTATATGCCAGAGAAGCTAGGAACTAGCCCTACGTTTCTTACAGAACAATGTGGACTAACCATATATGTATATATTAATGATGGTTTTTTTATGTTCAGCTGTGAACAGTTCAATGATGGCTTAGCAGGTTGAAACTTTGAACTTGTCAACAATATTCTTGTATAAGAATAATATATATATATATATATATATATA
>NC_069009.1:8167152-8169899 GCF_001194135.2 Octopus bimaculoides
AATTGGATGACCTGAAAAAATTAATGCTACTTTTGTCAAAGCCATTTTTGGTTATATATATATATATATGTAGCTCTACTGCTTATTTTTACAATTGTTACTCTTTAGCTGAATATATACATACATATATAATATATATATGTATATATATATACATATGCATTAACACATATATATATGCATGTATATCTTTCTCATACCACAAACTAATACTATTTTTCTCTTTCTCTCTCTCTATTTACCAACACACAGTCCACCGCCCATGCTAACAATCTTGAGAAGAAACAACGTGGATTCGATAAGACCATCAGCGAATGGCAACACAAATCCAACGACCTCCAGGCTGAATTGGAGAACGCACAGAAGGAAGCCCGTGGCTATTCTGCAGAGTTATTCCGCGTGAGAGCACAATGTGAAGAGGTTGGCGACACAGTGGAGTCTTTGAGGAGGGAGAACAAGAATCTCGCTGGTAAGTCTGTCTGTCTGTCCTGATTGAATGTTCTGAATGTTTGATTTTACCAAAAGTACTGAAGGGTTGATAAATTCAACTGTTCCTCCCCACAAAAAAATCTTTGGCTTTGTACCTATGCAACAAATTAAAGGATACGCAGAATTGTTAGAGCCATATACTATTTATTTATTTATTCTGGCTCTTTACATTCCGAGTTCAAATCCTGCCAAAGTCAACTTTACCTTTCATCCTTCTGGTATCAATAAAATATAGTACTAATGAAATACCGGGGTCAATGGCCTTTCCCTTAAAACCACTGGCCTGGTACCTAAAGCAACAATTATTATTATTATTATTATTATTATCATTATTATATCATGAAAAATCTCAGCTTTATTTTGCTGGGTATGATTGAAAGTGTCAGCTGCCCACAGCCAGCAAACTAAGGTGACACTTGTTTACTGATCATGTTTCAGGAACTCTGCAAAAAAACTCTTGCAGATCCAAGTAATAATGATTTTCATAGGTGTTCTACCTTTACATTTGTACTCACCTTTTTGAGCCAGATTGGTAGTTGAGTGCTGTTACTTCCAAGTGCACCAATCACTATTGGTATCTCATCCACTTTCTTCATTGCCTACAACCTGTGTATTTTCCACTTCAATTTGTTGTAGTTGTTCACTTTTTTCTTCTCTCTCTCCCATCCTATTGTCACCAGGACATGCTATGTTATATCATCATCGTTATTATTATTATTATTATTATTATTATTATTATTATTATTATTATTATTATTATTATTATTCCTATCCAGACGAGATCCACGATTTGACTGACCAACTTGGTGAGGGTGGCCGCAACACCCATGAGATTGAAAAGGCCCGCAAACGTCTTGCCCTTGAGAAGGAAGAACTCCAAGCTGCACTTGAAGAGGCTGAAGCTGCACTCGAACAAGAGGAAGCCAAGGTCATGCGTTCTACTCTTGAAATCTCTCAAATCCGCCAGGAGATTGACAGAAGATTGCAAGAGAAAGAAGAGGAATTCGACAACACAAGGTGAGCAGTAATAGCTGTTCTGGCTCAGTGTTTTCTGGGTTCAAACCCTACTGAAGTTAACATTTAAATAAAACATCAGTTAAGCACTGGGATTGATATAATCATCTCATCCACTTCCCCACAAATTTCTGGCCTTGTGTCAAAAGCATAACCACTCAACCTTAACAAAACACTTAGTTGTGATGTTAAATAGGATAGAGTATTCAGCCTTGCCACCAAAAGACAAGATATTTAGTCGAATGTAGATCTGGTCCTATTGATGTTGATGTTAGTTCCAGTATTTAAGGGTGATGGATTGGCAGAATTATTAAAACAATTATTAAAACAAAATTATTAAAACAAAATACCTTACAATACTTCTTCTAACTCTGCATTCTGAGTTCAAATCCTGCAATGATCAACTGTGCTTTTCATTGTTCCAGTATCAATAAAATACAATACCAGCCAAGTATTTGGGCTAATGATATCTGCTAACCCCTTCCCTTCAAAGTTGTTGACCTTAAGCCAAAATCAGAAACCATTATTATTATTATTATTATTATTATTATTATTATTATTATTATTATTATTATTATTATTATTATTATTATTATCATCATCATCAAAACATTCATATAAAAACGACAAGGTGATTAGAACTTGAATGCTTTTTGACATAGGAGGTCTATCCAGTTTGGGCTAACCTGCTGGAAAACAATGATAACAGAAATAAAAACGATTATAGCTACTTCTAGATTACAACATACTCGTTAGTATCATTACAATACTTCATTGCTAGCATCACTTAATTTTGTACATTAACATCTAAAGGAAACACTGATCTTTAAACTTAACTTTCACTTTCACTTTCGTTCTCAGACGTAACCACCAACGTGCTATGGAATCCATGCAGGCCAGTCTTGAAGCTGAATCCAAAGGCAAAGCTGAGGCCATGCGCATTAAGAAAAAATTGGAACAAGACATCAATGAACTCGAAATCGCTCTTGATGGCTCCAACAGAGGCAAAGCTGAACTCGAGAAGAACCTCAAGAAATACCAAGCACAAATCAGGGTATGTATGCAATTACATTTGTGATAATGATGATGATTATCATCATCACCATCCACAGAACATATCAGAGCATGAAAGTGTAGTTTTTATATTGCAGTGGCTTCCACTGAATGTAACCAGTTTCATTCTCACTTTCACTCTCTCTCTCTCTCTCTCACTCTCTCTCTCTCTCTCTCTCTCTCTCTCTCTC
>NC_069009.1:8170312-8173183 GCF_001194135.2 Octopus bimaculoides
TAAGATCTAATTATTATTATTATTATTATCATTATCATTATTATTATTATTATTATTATTATTATTATTATTATTATTATTATCCTTATCATTATTATTATTATTATTATTATTATTATTATTATTATTATTATTATTATTATTATTATCATTATTATTATCATTATTATTATTATTATTATTAAGTATCCTTTGTTAATTTCTTAACTAATATTTTTCTCTTTTTTCTCTTTCTCTTTTCCCTTCTCTTCCCTTCTCTTCATTCATTTCTTATTCTCCGTTTCTCTGTATCTTTCTCTTTCCATCCTTTTCTCTAACTTCCTCTCCTTACCTCTCTCTATCCATACATCAATCTTCTTCTCTCCTTTGCCTCACAAATTTCCCAATCCTCAATACCATTGACTGACACTCTAGGCTGAACGTGCTCGCAAAGCTGCTGAAAATGAATTGGCCGATGCCAGCGACCGTGTCAATGAACTCCAGGCTCAGCTCTCCACATCCAACAGCCAGAAGAGGAAACTGGAAGGTGACATCACTGCCATGCAGACTGACCTTGATGAACTCAACCATGAACTCAAGAGTGCCGATGAGCGTGCCAAACACGCCATGGCTGATGCTACCCGTCTCGCTGATGAACTCAGACAAGAACAAGACCATGCCCTTTCCGTCGAGAAGGTCCGCAAGAGCTTAGAATCTCAAGTCAAGGAATTGCAGGTCCGCCTGGATGAATCTGAAGCTGCTGCCCTTAAGGGAGGCAAGAAGATGATCCAGAAACTCGAAAGCCGGGTAAATATTTTACTTCTTTCTCTGTTAATTTCTTCAGCTTCTTTGTTTTAATTAATGCACTACTCCCAATACAATGATGGATTTGTGTTTCCACACCATTGAAATGATAGCATCATTAGCAAATTGGATCAAAATACCTTGTGATAGTTGTTCTGGCTCTTCACATTCAAAGCCAAAATCCCACTGGGGTCAGTTTTGTTTTCCCTCCTTTTGGAGTCAAAAAAAAAAAAGTGCCAGTCAAGAGCAGAAAATGGACAGCACTGTTAGAGTATAAGACAGGATACCTTGTATTTGTTCTGAGCTCAAATCCCAGCCTAGCCTACATGTATGTTAGACTTAATATATTGCCTAGTTTAACACTACCACTAAACACTTTGGATCCCTGTAGAAGAGTCCACTCTGTTGCAAGCTTCAGAGTCAGGTCCTGTAAAGGGTCATAAGCACTATCTTCCCACAACCAATTCCACTAGTTCTACCAGTTAAATAAACAATTAATTTTTTGACCAAAATCATTAAAACCAACCAATTGTCAAAACCATCTCATTTATTCAATCATCTAGTTTAACTAATTAACTAATTAAACATTGCAAATTTTTTGTCCTCAACAAACAGGTTCGTGAATTGGAATCTGAGCTTGACAGTGAACAGCGCCGCCACGCCGAGACCCAGAAATCTATGCGCAAGGTTGACCGCCGCGTCAAGGAATTATCCTTCCAGCAGGATGAAGATAGGAAGAACCATGAACGCATGCAGGAACTCGTAGACAAACTCCAGAACAAGATCAAGACCTACAAGAGACAGGTTGAAGAGGCTGTAAGTATTTGGGATCTGTTTATATATGTGTGTATATATATATCTGGCTAGTTAGTTCTCACATTTTCTCTCTCTCTTAAATATATATATATATTCACATATGCATGTATACACACACACACAGACACACACATTTACATAGATATATTAGTATACACATAAATGTGCAAATACACACATAAATACATTCATTCATACATACATACATACATACATACATACATACATACATACATACATACATACAAAAAATTGATTAGTTCCACACTAGGAGTGCAGCAGATCTCTGAAGAGCACAGGGTTACATAATCAGACTGTTACCTAACACTCTATCGAACCCCTAATGTGAAACCGATTGGTAAGATTGCCCATTTAAAGAATTTTTTCTTCTATTTGTTGCTGAAAAAATACAGGCTGACATTCTTTAACTATTTTCCGCAGGAGGAGATCGCTGCCGTTAACCTCGCCAAGTTCCGCAAAGTTCAACAAGAGCTTGAAGATGCTGAAGAACGTGCTGACCAAGCAGAAAGCGCCGTGCAGAAACTCCGTGCTAAGAACCGTAGTTCCGTATCTGCCGCTCGCGCTAGTCCTTTGGTAGGTTTCCATCTCCATCTTTCCATCTAGTTTCTTTTGAAGTTCTAATCATCATTTATTAATAATATCACCACTTTTTATTGTTTTTATTGTCTATGGTTTGAGAAATCTACTCTAAGCTCAATTCTCTTGGAAATTTAAGAGTAAAAACGTAAAATCTTAACAACTTGCTTATTGTTATGGAAACTGTTCACAATGAACCAGAATATTCCATGGAAAGGATCCAAAGAAGTATTCAGAGTTAATAAGTATAATCATAACATTATTATTATTATTTTATTATAATTATAATAATTATTATCATTTTATAATTATTATTATTATTATTATTATTTTATTATTATTATTATTATTTTCTATGTTACATATCATATCGTTATTATCACTTACAAACAATTCTTCGCTGAAAACTGGGCCTTTTGAATAAGCAGGTATTAGAAATCACCATCACCATCATCATCATCATTACCAATATTATCATTTGTGTTTATCATCATTCATTAGATACATGCCTACATATTCTTTTCCTTTACTTTTTCCTCTCATTTGATCTCATACAATTCTTCTACACTGTAGCTGATAAATGTGCACGAGTATGTGTATATGTATGTGTGTGTGTATATATATATATATATATATATATATATATATATATATACACACACACATATATATATA
>NC_069009.1:8173250-8179175 GCF_001194135.2 Octopus bimaculoides
CATATATGCATACATGTATATACACACATATATACATATTCATTTTTTAATACAAACATGCATATGTATATATATTTTTATGTTTATACAAGGGAGTGCTGAAAAGTTCTTGGCTTTGAGGGTGCTGCAACAGACCTAGTTGGAGGCTTTTACACGGCTTAGAAAATCTAAAGGACCCCTACAATAAGTGTGTGAATCTAAGAAGGGAATATGTTGAATAAAATCATAATTAACTGATCCTCCTCTATTTTCTTTTATCCAAAGCCAGGAACTTTTCAGCACCCCTCACGTTTGTGTATATATTTGTATGCATGTATTTGTATGTGTGTGGGTGTTTGTATATGCGTCTATGTGAGTCAATATGTGTGTCTATATCTATGAACCTCTTTCCGGCAGACAACTTCCATACAAGTCCGTGCCAGTTCTGTCTCACAATGAAAAAAGGTAAATGTAGTCAAAATAGCAACAACACAAAAAAAAAATAGCAAAATAGTAGAAACTGTGACACACTGTGTCACACTGCGTTACAAACAGCCTGTCACATTGTGTCACAAACACCGTGTTACTCTGGATTCTGTTTCACACCACCAAACTAACAATTTGCACAGGTTTTATGCTTCTTCTTCTGTCACATGCATACACACCGGGGATGATCATTTGCCCTTTTTCTAATTGTCCATTTTTTTTTTTTTTTGGTGAGTGGAAATGTATAGGACATTTAGAGTGGAGGCAATAATTGACCTCGTGGCTTTGTGCATATATTAGGTATTATTATTATCGTTATTATTATTATTATTATTATTATTATTATTATTGGTAGAATCATTAGAATATTAGGAAATAATGCCATGCAGATATTTGTACCAGTTATTTGGAAGCTGTGCACAAATCCCACTGAGGTCAATTTTGCTTTTCATCCGTCCAAAGATCAATAAAATAAAGTACCAGTCAAATACTGGTTCAATTTAATCGACTAGCATCCTTTCCCTAAAGATTGCTAACCTTTTACCCAAATTAGAAACAGTTATTGCTACTATGATTAAATTAGTTATATTTCTAAAAATTCCTATACCAACACTGCAAGTTCAAACTTGCCTCTCATCCTTTGTGAAGAGAAGCAATAAAATAAGCACCATTTAAAAAACTGGGGGCTGTTTTAATCAGCTGAATCCTTTCAGATACTGAATATTGAAAAGGTAAATAAGATCAAATTTATGTTCAGGGTTTAGGACTTTTTTTATTCCTTTGTTTAAACTACAAAACTCTTGCTCACTAAATTTAAGTTATTAAGTTAAACTGATATTCAGAGGTTTTCTTGGGGTTTTTCTGTTATTTAAACAACAAAACCTTATCTACAAGCAGCCAGTAAGTTAACTTCCAAGGTTTATAGAAGGAGGTTAAGGAAATCATAAATCATTTTAATGTTGAATCTTAATATGGAGGTGGCTATAAATAATGTAATATATTGGATTCAAAAATGCTTTCAGATAGAAAAAAAGAGCCAAAGGCCATGACAGACATAGTAGCTAGTTACAAAATAGACTTTGGCTTCTCCTCCTAAAAATTGAATACTTTATTCTTACAAGCAAGAAAGTAAGTCTGCTCACATTATGAAATGTAAAAGCTTCAAGGAAATGTGAAGTAATTCATTTTAATGATGAATCTCAAAGTAGAGCTGATCACCAAGAGTTGACACTCATACCATCATCTTTATTAACAATCCTAGTGCCCTTTGAACTCTACAATGGCATTAGCCTGTGAATAGCCATGTCATGCACCAGGTCTATCTGTCTTCTTACTTGAATACTTGGTCATAAAAACATAATACACTGAGTTAAAAAATAAACCATAGATAGAAAAAAATAATATGCTGATGGTTACCTGTGAGATTCAAACCTCAATTTATTTCCTGAGTTATTTCCTATAGTTTAAACTACAAAACCTTTACACCTAAATGTTAGGGTAAAAATAGGCTGAACTTGCACTCTGGTTTGGGGGTCCCTTTTCTGACATCACTGCAATTTTTGTGTGTGCTGGGCATGGATATTTTTTTTAGTTTATTCTCATTGATTCACCCATTTACTACAGTTAGTCACCAATCAAAGAGGCAATGTGTTTTTAACTCACTGCAAGTAAACAGCTACAAGATGAGCAAATCAATAAGTGGAGTCCTTTTTCTATGCTTTGCGATAACTTGCCCTGTTAAAAATAGCTGCTGCCAAATCTCTTCATTCTGCTATCATCTGAAATACATAGCCAGACCTCATTGAACTCCAATGATATATACAATACAAAAAGGCTGAGCTGGTCACCAAGAGTTGACACTCATACCATCATCTTTATTCACAATCCTAGGGCCCCTTGAACTCTACAATGGCATTAGCCTGTGAATAGCCATGTCATGCACCAGGTCTATCTGTCTTCTTACCTTATCCTTGGTCATAAAAACCAGGTACATGCTTCCAAGTACTTTATTCCATCAGTCAGAGCCTCCTCTAACTCATCTTCTGAGGTCATATGGAAAATCCTTTTTCAAGCAAGGAGGTACTGACCTTTGTAACAAACCCTTCTCTTGGAAATGTCTCAAGCTGTGAAGTTCATTTTATTCCACATTGTTAGTAAATCATGGAATGTTTTTGTTGTTGCTCATGTTGTAGTTGCTATTCATATTAGGGTCTTCTCCCATTTAAATTAATTTTCTTCTTTTTGTGTGTCTTCTATTGGATTTCGAAATATTTGGGGAATGTTTTTAATTTCATTCCCTTTTGTCACCAAACTCTCATGGCTTTATTCCTATAGCACAAAATATTAATTATTAATATAATTATCAAGACTATTACATTCAGAATTGAAATCCTACTGGATTTTGAATTCTTATCATTCCTGGGTTGATGAATATAAAACCAGTCATGAACTGGGGCCAATTAAAAAATATTTTATCTGACATAGCATTCTTCACTAACATTCTTCCCTTTAGCCTGGAATTATGCGAGCAAGCGCGTCATCTTCTCAGTGAGGTAATTGACAAAACTAAAGGTACGAAACACAAAAGAAAAAGAATGATAATTATTATTAATATTGTTATTGTTTTAATTATGATAGTCATAATTAATAACATCAATAATATTAATTAATATTATTATTATTATTGTTATTGTTAAACTGCAAGAAAATATATATATATCATGTTAATAATAATATGTATATATATATATATATAAGCTTATTCAAAGAGTTTCTTGCATGAATATATAATATATAATATTATATATAAAGTAGATTTATTCAACACACTTACACACTTACAGTAGTGTATTATTTAATAATTAATGTTAATTAATCAATCAATTCCTTCATTCAATATACATACATGTGTTTATTTACAATTTTTTTCTTCTGGCTGTCGCTGCTTTGAAAAGCTTGTGATGGACCTTGCAATAAACTTGTCACGCAGGTTCCAATTTAACTCTTGGCTTTTTTTGGCATTTCAGAACGCTCTCCTTTGTTCAGACGATTATTATTATTATTTTTTTACTCTTCATTCGTTTCTTAGCAATAGTAGTTGTAGTAGTCACTTACCAATGCTATTATTGTTGTTTTCATTTCTGCTTTCCTTTATAGTTATATATATATATATGTATATATATATATATACATATATATACACACACACACACACACACACACACACACACACACACACACATACACATACATATACATATATATAACTTGTTAATTTTTCAGCTACAGTAGTTGCTTCTCAATGTTTTTTAAAACAAAAAATACAATGGCATAGTATTTTTATTGTTGTTGTTGCTTATTCATCAAATTTTCTTCATTCATATCATCAACCATGTTTTTTTTTGTCTATTTTATATATTTTTGTTTTATTCTCTTGTTTTTGAAATTATCCATCATTACATTTATCTACATACAATGGAATTACAAACTGGACCTGTAAGCCTAAAATAATTGTCAGTCATATCTCCCTCGAATCATACCTTGCTTACTTGAAAAAATGGTACATGGTACAATTTAGTCCTAGATACACTATGTCTGGAATAAGAAATGGGTTGCCTCAGATGAAACATCTTTGAATCAAGACCAAGCAAGTCAGAAACAAAAGCAAATAAATAAATGCAGTGACAATATATACATATATATATGTGTGTGATGTTGTCAGAGGAAGGCTTCATAAGTCATAAGTTAGGAAAAGAGCTCATTCGTGATAAGGTAATACAGTGAAGATATTGATAGATTTATAAATTAAAAACTATTTCCAGCCAGAATATTCCTGAATGTCTTCATAATTGTTTTCCCTAAAAGCTGAAAGGATAATCAAAGGCTTATCAGACATAAAGGGCTGGAAGTGTACAGCCAGGGTTCTTTTGCAATAAAGGTACAAAAGAAACAAACAGCCAAAAAAAAAAAAGATATTTGGTAACAGTTAAAAATCTGGAACAAAATTGCAAGATATTCTGATATGTAAAAGTGGAGGCACATGTTTTTTGTGGTTAGGGTGTTGGATTCATGATTGCAAGATTGTGGTTTCAATTCCTGAACCAGGCAATGCGTTGTGTTCTTGAGCAAAACACATCATTTCACGTTGCTCCAGTCCACTCAAAAGATAAAAATGAGTCATCCTGTGACAGATCCCTGTCCTGTCCAGGAATGAATATATATATCCACCATAGAAACTGGAAATCTGACACTGTGCTCCTTAAAGAGTAATGTAGACTAACTATGGTATGCAAAACTATATATCTTAGGAAAGCTACCGAAAGGCCAAAATAGGAATCCTATGCAAGTGATATGCTAGTATTAACAATACAAATATCATAAACAAAACATGAGAAATCGAAGAAACGGTGTACATCATTTATTGAAAAAACAATTATTATTTTTTCAGTAAAAGAAACAAATTCATCCACCAACGATAACTAAGGAACTTCATTGGTAAGGAGAATCTAAGAAAATTACTTCTTAAATATTTTCTTCTTACCTAAAAAAAAACCGGGTGCTGGTATGTGTTGTAATACACCCGTCCTCTCTTCAATTAAACCTGCATTGTTTGATATCAGAATTACTACTTTATATGAGAACCTCTCCTTAAAATATATTGAATTTGAGTTTTCATTCTTTTTTGTTAACTAGTCCAGTTTTCATTATTTTTTTCTTAGTGTGTGATCCTTCTAAATATTAATCCCTACTTTAATGATTTCTGTAAATGAACCCTAAAAGTAATTCCCTTAAATATCTCTATTTTTTCCTTAATTTTTTTTTCTTTCATCTCTAGCTTCAGTCATCCTTCTATCATTTTCTTTTCTTCTGTCTTCTCTTTCCCTTTCCTTATTTCCTTCCTATATTTCTTTTCTCTCCTTCTCAGTCTTTCTCCATTTGTCTTCATTCCTTATTCTCTCTTCATTCTCATAGTCATGTATTTCCTCCAGAAAAACTTATCTCTTCTCTAACCCACATGACTCTCCTATCGAATGATCAAGTTTGCCAAAACTGAAAGTTCTCTTCAATGACTTGTTAAACCCTCTTCTTACTTTCAAAATGGCATGAATGAATTCCTGTAGAAAGATATCCTTCAATAAACCCTTGTTAATCCTAAAACTCAACTCAAAATGAATTATTATCAGTTGCTAACCCCTGAAAATGTAGTTTATCCTGTGTCTTATGGTCCTCACCTGTAGTGGTTTTATGTGAGGCCTTGATGTTTTTTAATGATGAAATGATTCTTTTCCTTAAAATGATCTCAGTACTTTCATTTCTATTCTTCACAGAACACCATTTCTCCATTTCCTACTTGTCATAACCACATCTCTCTCATCCTCTCTCTTTTCATTCAATCTATCATTCTATCAACACACACACACACACACACACACACATATATATATATATATATATATATAT
>NC_069009.1:8179349-8180315 GCF_001194135.2 Octopus bimaculoides
AAAAAATCAATGAAGAAAAAGACCCCATAACATTCAAATGGCACCTTCAAGAGATGATAGCAGACAAACCACTGATATCTGGATTAATTTCTGCAGACAACTCCCTATTCAAGTGGGGTATGATGTCCCAAAACATTAAATAGATTATTCCAGATGGTGGTATTAAATTGGACATGGCCTGGATTAATAATGGCTGTGAGATATCCTTTATTTTGTTTTCTCTTACTCCATGTCTTCAGCTGAGTCAAAAGTATGAATTTATTTGTGGCCAGCAAAGACATCTACAAGTTGGTCACATGGAATTAGATACAAAAGCGACCAGGATGAAGACACAGAGTTTCATGAACCGATGAACTGTACTCGTGGTTTTAAAAGCCTGTCAGTTATGTCACACACATTGACCTAAAGAATCTTCTCCAGGATTCAATGTCAGTGGAATTACTCAGTCATTCTGCACTGAAACATTTATCCCAGTCCATTCCTCTCTACTTTCTCTCTTTCTTCTATTCTATCCAACTACCATTATTCAAAGGACTCTCATCAACACCATCATCATCATCACTACTAGTAATACTACTAGCATCATTACCACATTACTACTACTACTACTACCATTACCATCGCCGCCACAACAACAACAATAACAAAAATGTAGATTGCTTAGTCGATTGTTGCTTGTTTGTTTGTGCGTGTGTTGTTTTCTTTTGATTATAGTATCAATATTAATAGTATTATTACTATTATCATTATCATATTCTTAATCGCTTGAGGACAATGGCTCTGCTGTGATTTGTGAGCTCTTATGATATTAAGAGCTTATGTGCATTTGTATATATACATTCCTATATGTATATATATATATGTTTAGATATATTTAGATATATATATAGATATGTTTATATATATATATATTCATTTATTTATATATATATATATCTATATCTATATATATATATATATATATAT
>NC_069009.1:8181416-8182372 GCF_001194135.2 Octopus bimaculoides
ATATATATATATATATATATATATATATATATATATACATACATATATGTATAAACATATATATAAACATACATATATATAAGTATAGACATATATACACACACAGAAACACATGTATATAATGTATGCATCTAAATGAAATCTTCTATATTATATATCTTTGTATTTACAATTATAACTTTTTTGCAATAATTTCCCAAAAAGGAACATGATTATAGAGTATGCAATTCACAAGTACAGTTCATCAATGAAACAAGAGCTAATGGAACATAACTTGAAATTATTTGGCCTAAGTTTCTATTTCTTCAGAAATATTACCTGAGTCTTCTGATTTCTTTGGAATAACACTTATTGATCTCTTTCTTTTATCTATCTCCCTATCTATATCTCTCTATCTATCTATCTATCTGTCTATCTATCTTTCTATTTATCTCTCTCTCTATCTATCTATCTATCCACCTCTCTATCTGTTTGTCTAACAAATCTTATTCTTTGCTTATCTCTATACAGTCTTTGACAAGCAGCTCCAGCAGTCACCAAGTCACAACTATGCAAGGTCGTGGTCCCGGATATTCAGCAACTTTTAGTCGATCTGTACATATGTCCAACGGTGGAGAAGATGACCACTTCTAAACAAAATCATGACTACTACCACCACCAACAACAACAAAACCAACATCAACAGCAATAACACCCACCAGAACCAACGACAACAACAACAAAATGATAAACTTGCCAGAAGAAAACTAAAAATCTAAGACAAAAGCAGAAGAGAAAACATCTTGTGCATAAAAATAACCGGAATTTTCCTTGCTCAAAATATTTGACTGCGACCTTGTGTGTGTTGTGGACTGTTTTTTTGGTTCCTTTTTTTTCGGGTGGAGTGAAGGGGTAGAAAAAATGAATAAATAAAATAAAATAAAATTTTTTAAAAAAATATTCATGACAAAACATCA
>NC_069009.1:8182429-8186539 GCF_001194135.2 Octopus bimaculoides
CGGAGCTCAAAGAATGCCAGAAGTTGAAAGAAAGACAGAAAATTTATATAAGATAATAAACTAATGACATGCAACACCCGTAATAATTGTGAAAAAAAGAAAATGAAGGTTTAAAAAAAGATGAAAAAATATATATATTGAAGAAAAACAATTATTATTATTATTTATAATTTATTATCAATTATTTATTATATTTGATAGTCTAGTATTCTATGGATGTTGTTTTTGAAAATTTTCGGTTATTTTGCACATGGAAGAGAATTATGAATAATTTTTTTCTAATTAAATATTCCAACACTGGCAGGTTAATTATAATGATGATGATGAACTGCACAAAGAGGAATGAATAACCAAGAACAATTAACAAATCAACACAGCAAGAATTCCTCTATTCATCCATCCATCCATATACATATATATATGAACAAAAAAATTACATATATAAAACAAAACAATGGCAGAATCTCTCTTTCGTTGGACAGTTTTCATGGAATTGACTCAGAAAGAAAAACATACTTTTTGACCTCTCAGTCAATACTGTGTAATAGAAATATTTACCAACATATGTATATATATATATATATATATATATATATATATATATATATATATATTATATCATGTTATATTATATATATCCTGGGGTGCCTATACTGGACTATAATTTATAATAAATACACCCATATGCAGAGTTACAAAAAAATTCTATATCTTTTGTTTGTTATTATTTCTTGAATTGTTTTTATTGACATTTTTGGTTGTGTGGTAAGAAGCTTGCTTCTCAACCACATGGTTTTGGGTTCAGTGTCACTCTGTGACACATTGGGTAAGTATCTTCTACGCAAGGTGTCACACAGCCTTGGGTAGAAGATAGCCTTGGGTTATATGTATATCTATGTGTGTGTGTTTGCGTCTGCGTTTGTGCTCCAACACCACTTGACAACTGGTGCTGGTGTGTTTATGTCCCCTGTAACTTAACGGTTTAGCAAAAGAGATCAATAGAATAAGTACCAGGCTTTAAAAAAAGTACTGGGGTCAAGTCATTTGACTAAAAACAAATTGTTCAAGGCAGTACCCCAGCATGGCCACAGTCTAATGACTGAAACAAGAGATAAAAGATCAAAGGTACATTGATGATTGTTGCTTGATTTTTGTTGTTATTGTTGTTGTTGTTGCTGTTGTTATTGTTGCTTTGTTGTTGTCCTTACTGCTGTGTGTGTATCTTCTGTGTTGTTAATGTCGTTTTTAGCCCAGTCAATGCCGACTCAGCAGACTTGTGATCCAAAGCAATCCCTCCATGACCATTACCACTCTCTAGGGATATCTAAGGATTGCATAATCTTAGTCTAATCTAGTCTGCCTCTTATGTAACACAGGTGTGATTTGGTTGCTATTTCTAGTAGATTGAACAACCATTCAGAATCTCTTTTGGATGTTAAAGTGGTTATTATTGTTTTTGCTATTGATATTCTTATTTCTCACTCTAAGAGAATATATATTCATCATAATGTGCTGGTATGCCTCAGACAACATGGTTATGCTATAGTACAAAAAGACAACAGGGTAATAATGCCTTGTTCTTAATTGCTTTTAACTTCCCTTAATTTATTCAGTTTCAGTATTTCATCCTCCTCTTTTATCTTCATAACCTCTCCTACAAATGGTGCTACTCTATTGTCTTTCTATGCTATATATACATCAGAGAAGAAATATTCTCATAAACCTCACAGTTTAAGGACCACTACATAAAGACTAACCCTTCTCTCATGTATCTCAAAATGGATACAACTATAAAGAATAGCATATAATAAACCAGGTTAAAAAAAACAACCCTTGGATGGGGAAATAAATTTAAGGCAACCTGCAGGAATTGAACCCTTATATTCTTTATCCATGACAGACACATGAACCAGTCAAACTAAAGTAAAGTCTCTTCTTTAAAATAGATCCTTTGTTCTTACAAGTGAAAAAGTAAATCTGCTTACATTATGAAATTGTAGCCTTATGAAAAAGTAAGATAAATCATTTTAATGGAGAATCTCAAAGCAGCTACAGTTATATATATATATATATATATATATATATATACACATACATACTTACAAATACATACAAACAAATACATACATACATACATATATATATTTATATATATACAGAGTGTCCACAAAGACTGGGTACATGGAGTAAATAAAATCATAACATAAACAATTAAATATAAGAAATAATAATTTCTTAAAGTATGTGTTAATCCCCATGTACCCAGAGTTTGTGGACACCCTATATATATGTGTGTGTGTGTGTATGTGTAAGAGTATATGAAATGATCAAGATATCTGGCACCCTACTGTACTCAAGAAGACTCATCCAGCACAGCAGAATTGATGCCAATGCTGATTCCACATAAAGAGCACAGGTGATGGCGCCACATAAAATGTACTGGTAATGGTGCCATTTAAAAAGCATTGTTTATGGTCCCACATAAAAACATTGGTGATGGTATCTTGTAAAAAACATTGGTGATGGTTCCACATAAAATGCATAGATGATGATGCCAGATGAAAAGCACAAGTGATGGTGCCACATAGAGAGCATTGGTGCTGATGATGTGTTAAAAGCACTAGTAATAGTGCCACAAAAATCACTGGTACTGTTGCCATGTAAAAGCAGAAGAGATAATGGAGCCTGATTGTGACCTGGCCTTACCAGCTCTGGTCAAAACGTCCAATCCATACTGGCATAGAAAACAGACCTTAAATGATGATGACCATCATCATGATTGTGATCATGATGAGGATGATGATATTGAGGAGTAATAAATGAAACACAACAAACAGAAACAAACTTCAGCTTTCTGAGAAAATTTTGGGGGACACAAGAACAGTTCAGTATTTTGTGAACAAATAAAACACATTCAAGTATTCTAGGAACTCTTCAAATTCCCAGGTAACACAAACACTGTCCAGGTTTCAGTAGATACAGAATAAACATGTGGGTTCCAGTAGAAACACAGAATATAGTTTTTCTTTTATTCTTTTATTTGCTCCGGTCACTTGACTGCAGCCATGCTGCAGCACTGCATTTAAATCAACCCTTAAGCCTAGAACTTATTCTATTGGTTCTTTTACCAAACCACTAAGTTACAGGGATGTAAACACACCAACACCAGTTGTCAAATGGTGATGGCGGGGGGGACGAACATGGACACAAACACACACACATATACAACGGTTTCTTTCTGTTTCCATCTACCAAATCCACTCACAAGGCTTTGGTTGGCCTGAAGCTATAGTAGAAGACACTTGCCCAAGGTGCATTGCAGTGGGGCTGAACCCAGGACCATGTAGTTGGGAAGCAAGCTTCTAATGACACAACGACGCCTGTGCCTATTATTGTGAGTCCTTAAGATATCAGTACTGTTCAGATTTCTTTGTACACATAGTTGAGCATTCTGGGAAAGCAGAACACACTTGAGCATTCTGAGAAAACAAAGAACTCAGGCATTCTGGGAGATCATACAACACACATATTTCAGGGGCACAGAAAATGATAAATTTTCTGTAGACACAAGCACACGTGGGTCTTCTGTTACTAAATTGAACATATAGGTACAGGTGTGACTGTGTGGCAAGAAATTTGCCTCCAAACTACGTGGTTTTGGGTTCATTCCTACTGTGTGGCACCTTGGGCAAGTGCCTTTTACTATAGCCTTGGGCCAACCAAACTCTTGTGAAGCCTATTGTCATCATCATCATCATCGTTTAACATCCGCTTTCCATGCTAGCATTGGTTGGACGATTTGACTGAGTACTGGTGAAACCAGATGGCTACACCATACTATATATATATATATATATATATATAATAATAATATTAGGGACAAAATCCAAAATTACAGGTAAAAAACTCAATTAAAATCAATTTATAAAAAATTAAAATTAAATTGAGCCTTATAGATAAAGTATATATAAAATATATAGTTTTAGGGAAAATAACCAATTTTCAAGAACTCATCGATGAAATACTTATTATATAAAGATAGAAAAATTATTTAAAAAATATCATAATATCAAAATAATAACCATTCAATAATCATCCCTTCATCCATTA
>NC_069009.1:8188893-8189566 GCF_001194135.2 Octopus bimaculoides
ATATATATAATTTTTTTATGTGCCCTTTTACAGCCTAGCCAGGCTCATGGGCCCGGTTTCCCGGTTTCTATGGCGTATGTATTCCCCTCTAGCTGGACGGGACGCCAGTCCATCGCAGCATTACTCAAGAATCAGGAGGAAAGAGTGAGAGAATGTTGGGGCAAAAGAGTACAACATGGGACGCCACCACTCCCTGTCGGAGCCTTGTGGAGCTTTAGGGGTTTTCGCTCAATAGACAAACACAACGCCCAGTCTGGGAAGGAATCAAAATCGCAATCCTCCAACTGTGAATCTGCTGCCCTAACCACGGGGCCATTGCGCCTCCACACACACACACACACGCATATATATATACATATATATATATATATATATAGGTAAAGTAAAATTTAGAGTTAATACTTGACAATTGTAAGCACCTGTGTATGCCAGCTCGTGGTTGAGGTGAAAGAATAAATTGTAAATCCAAAAAAATAACAACAAAAATATAAAGGATTCTGCGGTACACGTGTTTCAAGCTTTATATCAGTGTATAATTTACAATACAAAGCTATCTTCAGCCGCAAAAGTATTTCTCTCCCAGGAAATTATATCACATCGGCGTTAAAGGAGGAAGAAAGGTGTGATATAAGAGGTGAAGATCCTTTCGGTATTTTGTATAGTACTGTACCTC
>NC_069009.1:8191369-8198592 GCF_001194135.2 Octopus bimaculoides
TATATGTATATATATATATATATACATTGCCACATAACACACATGCATATACATGTGCACTCACAAATACACACATGCATATATATGTACACACACACACACACACACACATACATACATACATACATACATACATATATATATATATATATATATATATATATATATAAACGATATAAATGACAATCTAATAATTTATTTATATTATAGTATAACATAATATACTGTGAATATAATATAACATAAAGAATTATTAAAAAATCAAAAAAGCCAACAATTTGTTTCAACTTATATACATTTTTTCGATATATCAACAATTCAATTTCCTTCCATAATATACGAATAATAGTCCTTATTTAAGTAGCTTCAAATCTGGTTACTTCTAAAAAACTAGTAATATTTTGACATCCATTATTATAGCCTAACTCTATATCTATTTTAGGTTATAGTGTTTGTAGCTCTAAATTTATCTTCATTATTATGGAATTCTCCCTATGATAAATTAAGTAAGCAATGAAATTTTTGTTAGGTTTCTATTCATATTTATTACAGAATTCTCCCTCCAATGAACAATAAATAGTGAACATTTTTTATTAGCTACTTTAAACAATATTTTTTTATATCAATAACTTTAAATAAATAGAAGAGTTATTACATATTAAAAATTTAATAATATTTTTTTACACACTTTATTAGTTTCTAGATTAAGTAAGACCCTGATACATAATTATATACATATATATTATTGTTATATGTTATTATAATAACAAAAGATTGTCTTCAACATAAACGAGTTTGGTTTAATGTTATTTGAGATATTTTTTACTCTTTTACTTGTTTCAGTCATTTGACTGTGGCCATGCTGGAGCACCGCCTTTAGTCAAGATAATCGACCCCAGGACTTATTCTTTTGTAAGCCTAGTACTTATTCTATTGGTCTCTTTTGCCGAACCGCTAAGTTACGGGGACGTAAACACACCAGCATCGGTTGTCAAGCGATGTTGTGGGGACAAACACACACACACATATATATATATACATATATACGACAGGCTTCTTTCAGTTTCCCTCTAGCAAATCCACTCACAAGGCTTTGGTTGGCCCGAGGCTATAGTAGAAGACACTTGTCCAAGGTGCCACGCAGTGGGACTGAACCCAGGACCATGTGGTTGGTAAGCAAGCTACTTACCACACAGCCACTCCTGTAGAAATATATTTCGATAATTGTAGATTTTACTTACTTAATTATTTTGTCCATTGTAATTTTGTTGTTTTTTTAAATTATAATTGATATGTAGTTGAACAGTTAATGCTCACACTCATAATACATAGGCATTTGAATGAATTTTTTACAATCCAGCTGTCCTTTCACATGGAATTTTGTCTATCTTTAAACCATTGGCTCTGATGAGACTTATATAAGGGAATTGAATTGTTTATATATCAAAAAATGTATATAAGTTGAAATAAATTCTTGGCTTTTTTGAGTTTTTTAATAATTGTTTATGTCATCTTATACCATATTATATTCATAGTATATTATTATGGAAATGTACTTGCATAGCAAGTGACCTGATCTGAAATTGTGTGCTGAAACAAAACAATTGCAGCAAGGAAGGTGTTTATAAGCCATTTAAAAAAAAAACACAAAAAAACCGTTAGATTCACTTCAGCATTTAAATTTAATTTGTGTCAAAATATTTTCATTGCTTTGAAACTGTGACCTGTTCACTGGCAAAATTTTGAGCTGCATCTCTTTTAAATGGCTTATAAACACCTGCCACACTGCAATAGTATATTATGTTATGTCATAATATAAATAAATCATTGGATTGTCAATTGTATCTCTCTATTTAGTTTATTGTTTGTAATTTGCATTATACCCATATTTATGTGGTATTCAACTGATGTACCAGAGAATTAGATGTTTTACACACCCCTTTGAAGGAATTCCTATCTTTAGTTTGTTACTTTATATATATAGAGAGAGGCAATTATGCAGATAAACAAATTAGACACATCAAGTATATTAAATACAAAATATGTATGTATGTATGTATGTATGTATGTGTGTGTGTGTGTGTGTGTTTGTGTGTGTGTGTGTGTGTGTGTGTGTGTGTGTGTGTGTGTGTGTGTGTGTGTGTGTGTGTGTGTTAAACAATATGACCAAGAATGGAGAAAATCACTTTAACTAATGAGTACACCACATAATATTGATGATCGTTTCTGTTGGGCCAGAATATTTAGATACAGAAAAAAAGGTATAAAATATAACATTAACTAAGCAATCCAAAATTGGCTAAATTCAAAGGGAAGAAAACATCTCTAACAGACGAATGCATAAAACAAGAATGTTAAGAAGAAGGCACTATCATGCTATTAGCTGTCAGAAGTGAAAGTGCTCACTGCCTGCTAGTGAAGTATCTGTCTGTCTGCCTGTCTGCCTGCATGCCTGTTGCTGGCCTGTTGATTCTTTGGCCACTGACAGCTAATACCATGACTGTCCGGAGCGAGCTATATGTCTGTCTCTCTCTCTATCTATCTATCACTCGAAAGTTCGCGCGTCCGCACTAGCTAGTCGTGAGTAGAAAACACAAATTTAATATAAAAACATATTTCCTGAAATTGCAAATTATTTAAAATATAAAGATATAATTTTCAACAGAGAGAATTTATCAAAATAGAAAACAAATGAAGTTTGAAGTTTAAAAATAATAGGATGGACCACTCACGACTAGCTAGCGCGGACGCGAGTACCCTTATACTCTGTGTTTTCAAACACATGGATATAGGTGTCAAATTTGTTCCAATAACTTTCGAGTAATAGATAGATAGATAGAGAGAGAGACAGACAGACAGACATATAGCTCGCTATGGCCAGTCATGGTATTAGCTGTCAGTAGCCAAAGAATCGACAGGCCAGCAACAGGCATGCAGGCAGACAGACAGATACTTCACTAGCAGTGAGCACTTTCACTTCTGACAGCTAATAGCATGATAGTGCCAAGAAGAAATATAATAGTCTAAGAAAAACCAGTTAAGTGTTAACTTTTGATGACATCAGTAGATAGCAAAAGAATAAAAAATAAGTGTAGGCATTCTTTGTCATGACAATCAGTTATCAACCTGCTAAATATGCCAAAATGTTTTTTAGAAAAATTATGCCTATTAGATTATAGGAAAATCAATTATAATTAATGGATTATTTAGTATTGAAATACTTAGATTAAACTTGCTGGCTGAAGATGCTTGTCTAGCTCTCATAAACATATCATAATTCTAGTGAAACACATTCACTAATTACAAAAATTAGAAATGATACATTTCTAAATCTCTCAGAGTGACTTAAGCAAGTCATGCCACTCCTGGCTGATGATGAGCAAAAACTCAGAAAAATGTCTCTGGATGCAGGCTTGGCTGGTTGGAGGTGCTTGTCTCCCCCTCGTAAACATAAGGACACAAGAAATGTGTCAAGGCTGACAGGAAGCGGTGCAGCTTCCTAGGGCTAAATAACAGTAGTATGATTCCCTTATTGGGACTGTCACGTTAAGTTGACAGTATACAAATACTTAAATGTTCTTCTGTATTTATGAAACCATTTCAATGTAAAATTTCTATTATGGTTTTTCTAGCTGCATTATATCAACTTCAAATCTGGAAAAATCTGAATTCTGTATTAGTTCTATAGCCCCACAGTCCCTAACTAGTAACATCTGTTGTCAAACCTAACAACAACTAGCTTTCACAATACTACCCACTCATCTCTTAACTCTCCACTTCTCCTTCTACTTCTCTCAATACTCTAATCACTCACCTTCTCCCTCTTCCTACACTGACTCTCCTATCTCTTCTTGTCTTTCCTTGCTTCAATACTCCCCACACATCCTTTTACCACCTACTTCCTCCTCCTCACTTACTTTTATTGGCTTCCTTCTTCACCCATTCTACCTTTAAATTTCCCTGCATTATGATTTAAAAAGTTAGATATCTATTTCTCCACTCTGAAGATGGAGGCTGGATCTATCTAATGCTTATATGCTTCCACTACTGGAGTTTTTGTGAACTACATCTGCCAAATTTATGAAGCAATTCTGAGCCCCCAGAATCAGCTGTTGGACTCATAATACCATACCTTCTCCCCTTAATTTCTTGTGTCTTTTTACTCTATGTTAATATATAAATATCTATATTTTTATACATGAATATTCATCATCTGAATATTTTCAGTCTTTGGTTTCTCTCTATTTACTTGTATATATGCATGTATATTTTGCATGTCAAAACTAAACATTTTTATTTGTTTATTTGCATCATTATCTCCATATCTGCTCACCTGGATTCCTCTTATAGCTACTCTTTGCCCCAGAGACCTCGTCCTTGGTAAAGATTCCAGAATGTAACTGCAAATCATTTGAGTGCTATTAAGTGTTTTCCATATTGAGCATCTCTGGATCTCATCTGTTGACTCTATACATATATAAAATAAGACAAAGATAAAGATATCAGTGTGACAGAAGTTAGATGTTGCTTACAATTGTTTTGGTGTTATTTCACTCTGAATCACATTACACATACATAATTGCATGTACTCCATTACTATACACACACACACACGCACACACATTTGTATATAGACATTTTTCTCTCTTTCTCTCTCTCACTCTCTCTCAGGCAAGGCTGTGTGGTAAGAAGCTTGCTTTTCAACAACATGGCACCTTGGGCAAGTGTCTTCTACTATAGCCTCAGGCTGATCAAAGCATTGTTAGTGAATTTGGTTGATGGAAACTGAAAGAAGCCCGTCATGTGTGTGTGTGTGTGTGTGTGTGTGTGTGTGTGTGTGTGTGTGTGTGTGTGGAAGATACTGGTACCATGCAACTGGCACCTGTGCTGGTGGTATGTAAAAGCATCCATTACACTCTCAGAGTGGTTGGCATTAGGAAGGGCAAACCAGACTAGATTCTGGTGCAGCCTCTCAGCTTGCCAGCCCTGGTCAAACCGTCCAACCCATGCCAGCATGGACAACAGACGTTAAATGATGATGATGACGATGACGACGATATGTGTGTGTGTCCCCATCATCACTGCTTGACAACCAATGTTGGTGTGTTTATGTCCCCATAACTTAGTGGTTTGTTAAAAGAGACCAAAAGAATAAGTACTAGCCTTACAAAGAATAAGTCCTGAGCTCGATTTCTTTGACTAAAAGCACTTTAAGGCAGTGCCCCAGCATGGCCGCAGTCAAATGACTGAAACAAGTAAAAGAATAAAAGATTACATATATGCCTGCAAATACACACACACACACACACACACACACACATGTATGTATGTGTGTGTGTGTCTGATGCAATGTTTCCTTGTACTATGGTGGTCCTTATCACCCTTATAGAATAACAGAAATTATTCTGAAAGCAGAGACTTCAAAATACTTGATGTTTTGATGTTTTGATAAGTGTTTTACAGTTTTTATTTCATTTATTTATTTCCCCACCACCATCAACTCGAGCCCCCACCCCACCACCACTTCTCTCTAATTTCATTTTATCTAAATTAGGCTCATTAAAAGCCAGAATCCTAACCTGGCAACCTTTAACTTACAAAGAATTTTTTGTCTTTCTTATCATATCTCCCACCCCTACCCAACCACAGGCCACACGAGACCAGCAGAATTAGAAGTGTATCGTATAGAATTACTATGTTTCATTATGGCCTTTAATTTCATGAGTTCATACCACACCTTACATTTCACCCTTTGAAGAAGTTAATAAAATAAAGTACCTGCAAGATACTAGGGTAGACCGAATATTCCAATCAAACATCCAAGATAACAATAAAATTATAATAGAAGACTTAGACTAAATTTACCTTTCACCAATCTAGGGTTTCCATCTGGAGTTGATAAAATGAAATAGCAGTGAAATACTGGGGTAGATTTAATATTCCTATAAAACATCCTAATGTGAATGGAATTATGATAGAAGACTTAGACTAACTTTACCTTTCATCCATGTGGAGTTGATATAATAAAGTAGCAGTGAAATACTGGGTTAGATTTTACATTCCTATAAAACATGCCTAAAAAACATCCTAGATGTCAATGGAATTATAATAGAAGACTAACACTAACTTTATATTTCAACCTTCTGGGGTTGGTATGATAAAACAACAGTGAAATACTGGGGAGGATTTAAAATTCCTATAAGACATCCTAAATGTGAATGGAATTATGATAGAAGACTGATCTTTACCTCTTATAGACGACATGTTTATCTTATTTGTCTTTCATTCAAGTGTTTTCATATGCTTCCATATTGCAGGTAGCTGGGAGAGAAGAATTAAAATTGAAGAAAATATGTACTGATGTTATGAAAGTGTAACTGTTAAAAATTCTATTGCATAACATTGTGTATGAGCATGTTTCAGTATATGTATGCATGTGTGTGTGTGTGTGTGTGTGTGTGTGTGTGTGCATATATATATTATCACCATCATTATTCTTATCATTGTATCTTGGAAGGGCCAACAAAATATCAACATTATTATTCTTACCATCATCATCATCATCCTTTAACGTCCATGCTAGAATGTGTTGGACAATTTGACAGGAGCTGGCAAGCTACAGGGCTGCACAAGGCTTCAGTTGTCAGTTTTGGCATGGTTTCTATGGTTGCCCTTCCTAATACCAGCCACTTTACAGAGTGTACTCAGTGCCTTTTACATGATACCAGCACAGGCAGTTTTATCGTGGTGTTGGCACAGGTGCTCTCTTACATGAAACCAACAAGGGTGCTTTTTATGTGGCACTGGTATGGGTGCTTTTATATGTGTCACCAGCAAGGGTGCTTTTTATGTGACACTAGGACAGATGCTTTTTAAATGGTGCCAACATGAGTGCTTGATATATATGATTGACCGTTGACTGAACACTATTCAATTTTTTTTCTCCGTGTTTTTCTCCTTGTCTCCGTATTCTTTCTGTTGAAGAGCGTAGCTCGAAACGTCAAAGACTTTCCGTATTCCCGAGCGTCATACTAATATATACTTTTGTTATTTACACCACCTGTCCTCGTCTGTTGTTATTTTTTGTATAATCTCCCATATATATATATATAAATTCAAAAAGGGATAAAACTCTTTTACAAGAATTTTATCAAGAATTTGGTGAGAATTCTGTTTATTTATATATATTTTTGGAACAATACCATGCTGATGAACGAAATCTA
>NC_069009.1:8198896-8200415 GCF_001194135.2 Octopus bimaculoides
ATATATATATATATATATATATATATAAAGATGATGCGTGTGTTCGATCATGTAATAATACAAATAATATGTGAGTATATGCATATATACGTACATGTATGTACATATCTACATCTACATGTATATATAGATGCATATCTGGATACAGGACGTCACAAAAAAACGTGGACAAAATGAGAAACAGAACATAAACAGAGCACAGAAAACACACAGGCCACATAGAGAACATTTCCTTCATCAGCTGCCACCATTCTAAAACTAAGCGTTTCGAAGAGTTAGGGCAGGACACATGGTTAGAATGGCTCTTCCCGCAGAAACAAATAAATTTGTAATGCAGAGGAATATAGTGGTGAACAGAAATCACGACAGGAAAACGAAACAGGGAAAATAAACAAGAAGGGCTATAAGGCCAAACATGAAAAAAATATATATGTATACTGAACGCTGTGATGTGACGAACTGAAAGGAAGAGAGAAGAAAGTTCGTGCGAGCTTGGCAGTGGCCAAGATAAGAAAGGAAGCAGTAGCTGGACACATGTGACCAGCAAGGGGTAAGGAGAAACAGTGGTAGAGAGAGAAAAAAAGGGGAGGAAGTAGAATATAGGTGAGCAACGAGAGACAGGGAGGAAGAGAGAGAGATATAGTAGTGAAGGGGAGAGGCGAAGAACAACAGAAGGAAGAACGAGAGGGGGAGAAAGACTCTCCAGACAAATCCTTTGCTCCATGGAAGAGCTGGACTGAGATTCAAAGACATTGCAGAAAAGGAAGATGAAGTGGAAAGGAATTGATCATAATAAATGGTAAACTCAAACGAAAAACCAGCCAATATGGAGAAAGCTTATCATGTCATGCCGAAGCCATGGACAGTCATAGATGTGATGATTGACTGCTGTACTCAAGAAGGCTCTTACACCACAACTGAAGTGTTGTGACCAGTCCCTCTGGTGATAAAAAGCACTTGTAGCCATTGTCACATAAAAGTGCCTGTGCAGTGCCGTGTAAAAATGCTCATACAATGTCATGTAAAAGCACCTGTTTGATGCCATGTAAAAGCACCTGGTACACTCTGTAAAGTGGTTGGTGCTAGGAAGGGCATCCAGCCATAGAGACCATGCGAAAACAGACTGGAGTCTGGTGCAGCTCCCTAGCTTGCTATTATGGGCAATGAAGATTAAATGATGATGATGATATATATATACTTCCATTTCTATATATATATATTATATGCAGTGGCACTTTGACTGGCTTCCGTGCCGGTGGCACTTAAAAAGCACCATCCGATCGCGGTGAATGTCAGCTGTGCTGGTCCCTGTGCCGGTGGCATGGAAAAAGCATCCACTACATTCTCAGAGTGGTTGGCATTAGGAAGGACATGCAGATCAGATTGGGGCCTGGTGCAGCCTCCTGGTTTCCCAGACCCCAGTCGAACTGTCCAGCCCATGCTAGCAGGGAAAACAACGATGATGATGATGTATCATATATATGTGTGCATGTATATGTGTTTGGATGTGTGTATGTGT
>NC_069009.1:8203363-8204275 GCF_001194135.2 Octopus bimaculoides
ATATATATATATATATATATATATATATATATATATACAATGCAATGCAAATAATTAGAAAATAGCGAAAACCACAGATTAACCAACACATCGATTTGACCCCATTTATAGCTTATTTCTTAATATAAACCATGACATAACGAAATAGGTGATGTAACATATCTTAGAGCCGTTACTGATCAGATTGCCAAAATGCAGTCTATACATAAATGCGAGAATAAAGTTCTTCATCTTCATAAGGCATTCAAATTAAGGCAACAAATCTTCATCAGAGTGAAAAACAAGAGTATATAATATAAACAAAAGGAAGAAGGAAAAGGAAAGACAACATGACTTAGACAAATAGTCTAGAAGCCCAATATGTTAAGAGCAAATAATTATTATCAGGGCGCGACATGGTTGATAGATAAAGAGTGAGCTAGGAATACAACAAATTTATTAACAGGTAGGTGCAATTTGAAGTGGAGTGGTGGTCAGGATGGTTAAAAAAGAAGTTATCAAGAAACTATATATAAGGAAAATTCTAACATGATCAGTAATGACCGTAAGATATGTTACGTCACCTATTTGGTTATGTTATGCTTTGTATTAAAAAATAAGCTATAAATGTGGTCCAATCATTGTGTTCGTTAATCTTTGGGTTTTCTCCATTTTCTAATTATTTACATTGGTTCCTAATAAACTCTTGTTTATCCTGTTGTTATCTGCACTCTACGTGCATAGTGTCCCTGCACACTAATGCCCGGGGATAATACAGGTAATGGATACCGATAGTATTTAAGGATATTTTTACCCCTTAGTCAGTTACTATAACTGTTAATTCTGTTTACATATGTGTGTGTGTGTGTGTGCGTGTGTATACATATATGTGTGTATACATATATGTGTGTATATATATATGTGTGTATATAT
>NC_069009.1:8204375-8207563 GCF_001194135.2 Octopus bimaculoides
TATATATATGTACATGTATATGTACACACTCATGTACACATGTACACATACATATATGCACATGTATATATACATGCAAACACACGCACATATATATGTACATATATATGTGTGTGTATATATACATACATATATATATACACACACACACAGACATATACATACACAAATATATATATATGTATGCATATGAATATACAAACATATATATATATATATATGCACACTTACACACACACACACATATACATACGTGTGTATGTATGTATATACATAGCATTTACATATATATATATTCACATATTAACATATATTCAAATACAAATAGAAACATAGACACACACACAGACACATACATGCACATACGCACATAGACACATGCACACACTCTCTAAAAAATAAAACTTTTCTTACGTTTCACTAAAAGGACCTTATTGTTTATTATAAAGAATAAACAAGCAAAATCATCGAGAAAAAGATAATAACCGGAGTCCCAAGAGTCATGAATAACTTTCAGTGAATCTCGTTCTATAAATATAGTTACAAACATTGGAATATTAGCAGCTTCCAAATTTGGTAGTGCAGAGTTGCTTGCAGAATATAAAACCACAATGGCTGACTCACAGCAAACAGATTTAGATGTTTTTAGACAGAAAAAAATACCAATATTATCATAATAATTAAACAAGTTCAAACATGTGCAGTGAACAACCAAAATTAATTTTAAATATTTTATGCAGTGAAATAAGACAAAAAAAAAAGAAATTAATTATCTCAATAGCTAATATTTCTTTGTTTTTTTTTTCATTTATCCTATTGGACATGTATTGGAGATAATTCTGGACATGTTTCAGCCTTATTAGATGCTCTTCAGTGAACAGGAAGAGGCTCACTGAATAGATGTACAATAATCATAATTTTTGCAGTTAATTACTTGGGGAACCTACCCACATGGAAAGCAATAGCTAAGTTAGTGTTAAACTGTATTTAATGTGGTGAACATTAAAAAATGCAGTCATGGCTGTGAGACTAAGAAGCACACTTTGCAACCATATGATTTTGAGTTCAATCATGCCACATGGCACTTTGGGTAAGTATCTTTTACTATTGCCCCAAGCCATATTACGCCTTGTGAATGAATTTGGTATATATATATATATATATATATATATATACATCCTTCATTGGAAACTCGGCTTGCGAAGACCTGCTGGGGCAAGCGAAAGCGAAAAGCGAAATCGTGATGGCACCTGTGCCCAGTGTCACCTTCCTGGCACTTGTGCCAGTGGCACATGTAAAGACATTCAAGCGAGATCGTTGCCAGTGCTGCTGGACTGGCTCCTGTGCAGGTGGCACGTAAAATACACCATTTTGAGCGTGGCCATTGCCAGTACCGCCTGACTGGCCTTCGTGCCGGTGGCACGTAAAAGCACCCGCTACACTATCAGAGTGGTTGGCGTTAGGAAGGGCATCCAGCTGTAGAAACTCTGCCAGATCAGATTGGAGCCTGGTGTAGCCATCTGGTTCACCAGTCCTCAGTCAAATCGTCCAACCCATGCTAGCATGGAAAGCAGACGTTAAACGATGATGATGATGATATATATATATATAAATTACAATAGATGGATAATGTGTCAATTCACTACAGGTGTTTCCAGCGAATTTTTAATCGATTAATGGAGACATTACATCATTAGAAAAAACTATTTTCATCGGGTAAATATATGAATTATGACACTGAAAAACATTAAAAAGCTAATGGCATGTCCACCTTCATGATTCTGTGACCCTTGCTGGTCATTTCTAATGATGTCTTCATTAATCAATTAAAAATTCATTGGAAACAGGTGTAGGGAATTGACACATTATCCATTTGTTGTTTTTTATTCATTTATTATTCACCTTTCTCAGAACCTCCATCTTTCATAGATCCAAAGTATGTTACAGACCATACATTCAGTACAATGTATGTTTCTTGATTAGCTTCAGGGCTATTGATATACTTAGTCAAGTACAATTAGTCATATACATAACCTTAACATCTTTCTGCTTGTAGGTATTCCTCAATTTTTGTCGTGTACACACTTTACTTTTTGGGTAAGTGTCTTCTACTTTAGCCTCAGAGCGATCAAAGACAGAAACTGAAAGAGGCCCATCATACACACACACACACACATATACACACACACACACACACACACACACACACACACACACACACACACACACACACACACACACACACACACACAGATATATATACTAGCTGACGTACCCAGTAATTCCCAGGAAAGTGGAGTTTATCCCTTGCTTCCATTCTCGTAATTGTTTCGCTAATCCAATAACAACAATACAAAGTTTGTAGACCTTAAAATGGTTTTTGTACATTTACAGAGAATGCCAAACTGTCTTACATGAGATCTTGTTTTTAGGAATTCCCAATAAGTTATCAATACCCAAATTGTGAAATCAGTTATGTAATAACATGAAATTAGTTACCCGATAGTATTAATTCAAATAAAGTAGCCCCGAAAAGGGCTTTAATGCATTCCCAGAGTATATGTAACTTAGGAGGAAATGCTAATAAGGTATGTATACTAAAATCGTGAAGCATGTTACGTAATAACTGGCTAATCAGATATGAGATAACAATTCAAAGTAAATAACTCTGGAAAGGGCTTTTGTGCGTTCCCAGAGAATATTACCCTCAGTGGTGCTAGTGTTGGTATATTTGTGAATAAGTCACTAACCGAAATAAGTGGATCTATTGTTTAGGAAAATACTATTTACTTGTTTAAGGGTTGTACTGGATAAATTGCAAAAATAACTCTTAACAGTTCAAATACTAAGAAATAAGCATACTCAATTTGATTTATACCAAATGATTTAGGAATATAAAGGGGTTATTTCACTTGGCTGTTAAAATCTGGGTGAATGGGTTATTTCCCTTGGCTGTTAAAATGAAATATATTAGATATATATAAGGATCACTTCCAGGAGCCCTGTTATCAATTTTTTCAACAATCTGAGTATGCCATGAGGTTTCCATACATAAGTTCTACTCATGTGTCAGGTTTCATCAAAATCGATAAAACGATGTAAGAGTAGTTAGCTAACAACTCCACAGACACACCGACAGACAGAATTTCTCACATATGTAGTATATATATATATATATATATATATAT
>NC_069009.1:8208342-8210391 GCF_001194135.2 Octopus bimaculoides
GTGCGTGAGAAGACCCGGCAAGCCAAGTAAGATCGTTGCCAGTGCCCCTGGACTGGCTCTTGTGCGGGTGGCACATGAGATGCACCATTTTGAGCGTGGCCGTTGCCAGTACCGCCTGACTGGCTCCCGTAGGACTTTCGAGTGAGATCGTTGCCAGTGCCCCTGGACTGGCTTGTGCGGGTGGCACATAAAAGACACCATTTCGAGCGTGGCCGTTGCCAGTATCGCCTGACTGGCTTTCGTGCAGGTGACACGTAAAAGTCCTTCTCAAAATTGCCATTTCACTTTCCCTTAGACACCATGCTTCACTCTCCCATCCAGCATTGCAAATCTCACGCAACTCCAATAAACCCTTCCTTTCATTTTCAACGAGAACCTTTTTCCCACATAACAACACTCCACATTCCCTGAACTTCACCCAGCCAAGTCTCGCTCTTGCTGTCACAGCTGCTTCACATCCACCACTTACATCCACCCTATTATCCCAAATAACAAAACCCTCTCACCGTTTCCACTGGTTCCACCAGCCCCCCAGCTCCTTTCTCACATCTTCCCCAAATAAAATCTCTTGCCAGCTCTGAAAAAGATTCATATATATATATATATTCTTTTATTTGTTTAAGTCATTTGACTCCAGCCATGCTGGAGCACTGCCTTTAGCCAAACAAATCAACCTTAGGACTTATTCTTTGTAAGCTTAGCACTTATTCTATCGGCTCTTTTGCTGAACCAGTAAGTTATGGGGACATATACACACCAACATTGGTCAAGCAATGGTGGGCGGGGGAGGGGACAAACACAGACAGAGACACAGAAACACATTCACATACATACAGATATATACAGGGGTTGGACAAAATAATGGAAGCACCTTAAAATTTCAAACAAAATTAATTTTAATATGGTGTAGGACCACCTTTGGCAGTAATTACAGCTTGAATTCTATGAGGTATGGACTCGTACAAGATTTGAATTGTTTCCAAAGGAATTTTTGTCCATTCTTCAGCTAAAACAGTCTCCAGTTCTAGTAGTGATGATGGTGGAGGATATCGACTCCTTACTTGTTTTTCTAAAATGCACCATAAATGGTAGTGAGACATGGGCCCTGAATGCAGAGGACATATGAAGACTAAAGAGGAATGAAGCTGGTATGCTTCATTGGATAGGCAACGTCAGTGTGCATGTGTAACAGAGTGGAAATGTATTGAGAGAAAAGTTAGGCATAAGAATAATCACATGTAGTGTCCAAGAGAGAAGATTGCACTGGTTTCATCATGTGATACACATGGATGAGGACAGCAACATAAAGAAGTGCAGATTGTTTCAAGAGAGAAACCCAGAAAGATAAGGGATAAATATTGATGCTGAGCTTTACAGAGGTGATGACAAAGGGATGAAGTGATTGGCCATTTGCTGCTGAGAAAAGACCCAAAGAAGGGGGATCACATAAATAACTCTCGGCCCATAAGTTTGTTAGACGCAAATTTCAAAATTTTGACCAAGGAATTAGCAATTTTGGCTGCAAGACCCCAAATCGAGGGATGTAACCTAAATCATAAATTATCTTCCTTGAACTATACAAAATAGTCATGCGGGATTTCCTCCCCTTTATTCTGACTGTTTCGCTTGTGATTTTTGCTACCCTGGTAACTATTTATCTATTCTTTAAATACACACATCTATCTATCTATCTATCAATCTATCTATCTATCTAGATAGATAGATAGATAGATAGATAAATGGAGCACCACCTTTAGTCAAACGAATCGACCCCAGGACATATTCTTTGTAAGCCTAGTACTTATTCTATCGGTGTGTTTTGCCGAACTGTTGTGTTACGGGGATGTACACACCAACATCGGTTGGCAAGCGATGGTGGAGATGGGAGGACAAACACAGACACACAAACATACACACATATATATACGACAGGCTTCTTTCAGTTTCCTTCTACCAAATCCACTCTCAAGGCTATAAGTAGAAGACACTTGCCCGAGATGCCACGCAGTGGAACTGAACCCGGAACCATGTGGTTGGGAAAGCAGCTTC
>NC_069009.1:8212314-8214862 GCF_001194135.2 Octopus bimaculoides
TGATAGGAAGCATCTTTTTACGATGAAAAAACAAAAATTTTGAAAATTTATCTGGTTTCACTCCCGCCGCCACCTCACCACCCCAGTCCGAAACAAGATAGGAGCGGCTGTGTGGTAAGAAGCTTGCTTCCCAACCACATGTCTCTGAGTTCAGTCCGACTGCGTGGCACCTTGGGCAAGTGTCTTCTACTATAGCTTCAGGTCAACCAAAGCCGTGTGAGTGGATTTGGTGGACGGAAACTGGAAAAAGCCTGTCGTATATACAGGGGTTGGACAAAATAATGGAAACACCTTAAAATTTCAAACAAATTTATTTTAAATTGCGTTGGACCGCCTTTGGCAGTAATTACAGCTTGAATTCTACGAGGTGTGGACTCATACAAAGTTTAAATTGTTTCCAAAAGAATTTTTGTTCATTCTTCAGCTAAAACAGTGTCCAGTTCTTGTAGTGATGATGGTGGAGGATATCGACTCCTTACTTGTTTTTCTAAAATGGAACATAAATGTTCGATAATATTGAGATATGGGGGCTGTGGTGGCCGGATAAGATGTCTGGTACTTATTTTATCGGCTTCTTTTGCTGAACCGCTAACTTACAGGGACATAAACACACCAGCGCCGGTTGTCAAGTGGTAATGGGAGACAAGTACAGTCAAAAAGACACACACACACACGACAGGCTTCTTTCAGTTTCCATTTATCAAATCCACACACATGGCTTTGGTTGGCTCAAGACTATAGTAGAAGACACATATTGGAACTGAACCCACAACCATGTGGTTGGGAAGCAAACGTCATTCCACACTGCCACACCTGTGCCTAGAAGGAAAAAATGCAGAAAACTGTTTTATTAATAGTGTAAAGCAAAAACAAAAATTATTTAAAGCAAAATTATGATAAATTATAACATAGAATAAGTGCATATTCCTCAAGACACTCGAGTATTAGTATGGATTCCCACAAAGTGTTAAATTATAATTTTTTAAATCCCCAAAGATTTCGAACAGATCAACAGATGACGAGAATAAGCCAAAATCATAAATTATCTCTCTTGAACCATGCAGAATAGTCATGCGGGATTTACTTCCCTTACCTTATTATTATTCGAAACATAAATTATGATAATACGGCGAATGTCAGAGAACGGTAGCACACACAAGTTGGATTTCTCCGTTTTGACGGGGATTTTTCAGATTTGTTTTCATCGTGCCCTTGGAAATTATGTGGAGCATCTTTTTAGCAAAATAAATTTGTGAAAATTTTTTTTTGCTTGTGTGTAATGGAGAAAGTTTGAGTAATATCAAGAAGTTTTCTTGTGAACATTATCTGGCCATTACTGTCAGCAGCAGCTTGCACAGGACAAAGCACGTCTCTAAATTTGTCAAGAAGGCCGAAGATATCTTGGCACCACTCAGCAAGACCTTTGTCAGCTGCTCTCCAGCTATCTATTTAAGTATGTGACCACACTTGAAATTTGCATCACCTGTCTGGAACCCCCATCTTGCTCAGAACATCGACCTCCTGGAAACTGTTTAGTGATGTGCAATCAAGCGAATGTCCTCCCTCAGGCATCTACCATGCTCTGAACGCCTTGCTCCGACGTCTGACAACTGACTTGATAAACACCCACAAAATTATTAACCCTCATGCCAACAACAGCCTTCAGCACTTTTTTGAATTCCATGACTAACATACGTGAGCATGCATACAAAGTCAGAAAATAGCACAGTTCCTATGACTTTCGGAAACATTTTTTCACACTCAGAGTTGCTGAGGCATGGAACAAATTACTTGCATCAGCTGCCAAGACATTGCATCCTCTAAAACCTCCATGCTTCCTGAAATTCGCCAACACTACACCTGATATCCCCACTCCATACGCATGCACGCATGTATATCATGACTCATAGATTGTTCAATTTCCTGACATTTGTACATAATTCTATATACTATACATGCACTTTCGATAGGTTGTAGTGCACCTGAGCACTGTACACAATTTCGTTATTGTCATTTAATGAGAAAATGTATCATGGTGAGAGAAACAAATTTATATATACAGTGTTGAATATGATTTCACTATGGAAAAAGTTAAGGGCGATGTAGCTGTTGTTTAAAAAACATCCACTTATAGCCACTTTCATGTGGCAACGAGTACCCACCACTGAGGAGACACAATACAGATCAAAACAGATCTGCAAACTCCAGAGGCGACACTTTCATTTCCCTTTACTCCAAACGTCACACATTGTTGTTTCAATTGGGTCATGCCCTTCCAATTGCTATAGATCCATAATGCATCTTACAGCTGTGCCTGTCACCTGTATGGTGAGGAATCCTACATTGGGGAGTAGTAACGACTAGGCTACGGTAGCTGACTGATTATCGTGATCATTCGTCTTTTGCTTTCCTGTAGCTTTGCTCTCTTTTACAAACCCAGTGAACATACATATATTTCCTATTTCAAAGAAATTCAAACAATACATATTACACACAAGTTAAAAAGATTCCCAACAATTAAACTTCTCTGGTTGACATTAATACACCC
>NC_069009.1:8217240-8222957 GCF_001194135.2 Octopus bimaculoides
GACTGGCTTGTGCGGGTGGCACATAAAAGACACCATTTCGAGCGTGGCCGTTTTCGTGCGGGTGACACGTAAAAGCACCCACTACACTCTCTGAGTGGTTGGCGTTAGGAAGGGCATCCAGCTGTAGAAACTCTGCCAAATCAGACTGGAGCCTGGTGTTGCCATCCGGTTTCACCAGTCCTCAGTCAAATCGTCCAACCCATGCTAGCATGGAAAGCGGACGTTAAACGATGATGATGATGATGATGATGATCATATATATATATATATATGGGTATATCACACCCTACATCATTAATTGGTTCCAGGAGACATGACTTTAGTCAAATTAACTTGTCTCTAGGCTAAACCCATAATAACCATTCTGAATTCTGTATTTTATTTATGAATGCATTTTCAATAATACATGGTTAAATGTTTCTGAACAAGATCGTTGCTTTCTGTAAATTTTTTTCATTTTTTTACATATGTGGGGTGACGGGGAAAGGGGTGAATCTCCCCTGTTTAACGATGAGGATTCTGTTGATTGATCAATTGAATGGAAATAGGTGATTTTGGTACATACATCTGCAGGACTAATAATTCGTTTTACAGTCGGTTGAAGGCCTGCAATTTTGCATCAGATGGCTTAAGGATTAGATTGACCCCCCAGTGCACAACATGAGTGGTGAAGGACACAGTGATTAATATTTACTGCACTTTTGATTTTGAAACAAAATACGGTTTTTACAAATGTTTGCTACCTTACAAAAACTATATCAACTAAGCAAATGACCTTCTTTAAATGCATTAAAAACACTATAATATAATCTGAATAATAGTTCAGAAAATTATCCCTGTTTACTTTGAGCATGTAAAAGACAAATTTAGACAGGGCCAAATGAAGAACATGAGACAAAGTGGACTTTACTGAAATTATTACTCATTTTGACCCACTTTAGACGTCAAAATTTAAAAATTATCAGTTTAGACATTACTCTTTCTCTTTTACTTGTTTCAGTCATTTCACTGCGGTCATGCTGGAGCACCGCCTTTAGTCAAGCAAATCGACCTCAGGACTTATTCTTTGTAAGCTTAGTACTTATTCTATCGGTCTTTTGCCGAACCGCTAAGTTACGGGGACTTAAACACACCAGCATCGGTTGTCAAGCGATGTTGGGGGAACAAACATTGGCACACAAACACACACACATACATATATATACATATGCATATATACGATGGGCTTCTTTCAGTTTCCGCCTACTAAATCCACTCACAAGGCTTTGGTCGGCCCGAGGCTATAGTAAAAAACACTTGCCCAAAGTGTCACGCAATGGGACTGAACCCGAAACCATGAGGTTGGTGAGCAAGCTACTTACAACATAGCCAAGGAAAATTTGACTAATTGAAAATATATTGATTTTTTTATACACCTAAATTATCTAGATATTTTATTAGCAACCTCATTTACAATTGATTCAAAATTGACGCGGTCGACAACTATAGATACTTTTAGCTAGTCTCAAAGTTCCGGCACTTCTAGCTGACGAGGTACAACATGTCTAAACACCGGTGTCCCAGAATGCCGTGCACCAATGAGACGAATTTGTTCAATATTAGATGAAAACGGTAAGTTGACAGAGATTTACTTAAAAGCTGAATAATTCACTCCTTCGTCGAAGACGACGTGTGGGCGTTCAGCTTTTGCCGAACGACCTGCACAAATGATTTGTCCATTGTGATATGCTATACATTAGCTCACTCTCTCCTTCAAATCTACGTTGTCTGAACAGGTGCGTGGTGTACCACTTGTCCAGGTATCGAAGGGATCGTAGAGCAACGTGAGATAATGTGTTTTGTTCAAGAACACAACGCACCAGCCAGTCTTGGAATTGAAACCACTATGTCGCAGTGATCGCAATTTATAGATGCATCCCTCACTTCCGAATTTGTTTCTCCATAACTTTCAGGAAAATGCATGTCATCATCATCATCAGCGCCTTCTGCATTGTCAATATTATCATCATTACTTGTTGGAGATGGTGGTAGGGAAGGCATGCCTGAGGAGTCAGGGTCCCTCTTATTCTCGCTGACACATGGGGCAGACTTAATAGTGATGACTCCAGAAGGGCTGGCAAAGTTTCTACTTGTTACAGTGTAGGTGATGAAGCATGGGCTGGTGCAGAGAATCAGAAAAACCTCCTGAAGAAAATAGTTACCGTTTACTGCTTACTCACGATGTCGCAGTGGTGAGTGCAACACCCTAACCACTCGGCCATGCGTTCTTACAAGTGAAGGCGCGTGGCTTAGTGGTTAGTGTATTCAAACTCACGGTCGTCAGGTCGGGAGTTCGTTTCCCGATGGCGCGTTTTGTCCTTGAGCAAGTCACTTTATTTCATATTCCTCCACTCCGTTCAGCTGACAAAAATGAGTTGTACCAGTATTTTCATGGAACAACCTTGTCACATCCTGTGTCACCCTAAATCTCCTCGAGAACTACGTGTGGAGTGTTCAGCCACTTGCGCGTGTTAATGGCATAAGGTCTGAAGTTTTGTGGGGAGAGGGACTAACCGATTACATCGACCCCAGAATTTTACTGCTACTTAATTTATCGACCTCAAAAGGAGTTAAGGCAAAGTCGATCTCAGTGGAATTTGAACTCAGAAGGTAGCGGCGATCAAAATACCACTAAGCATTTCGCCCAGTGTACTAACGATTCTGCCAGCTCGCCGCTTTACTACTAATAATAATAATCCTTGGATTTTTGTGGGGGGGAATAATCAATCATATCGATCCCAGTACTTCACTGATACTTAATTTATCGACCCCAAAAGGATGAAAGGCAAAGTCAACTACAGTGGAATTTGTACTCAGAATGTAGAGACAGACGAAATGCCGTTAAGCATTTTGCCCAGCATGCTAACAATTCTGCCAGCTCACTACTTTAATAATAATAATGGAATTAAATGAACCCTTTGAAGTTACAGTCATTATATAGAGATGAAAACACATAACAACATAGGAAATATATTCCTTATTTTTGGTTATAACTTCTAAACTGTTAATTTCAAAAACCTCATCAGCTAAAGCAGTGAAATTAATTAGTATCGTGTGACTAAAGCAGCGTAATTAATTTTTTGAAAATTTATAGATGTATCCCCCACTTCTGAATTTGTTTCTCCATAACTTTTAGAAAAATACAAATCGTTATCAGCGCCTTCTGCATTGTCAATATTATCATCATTACTTGTTGGAGATGGTGGTAGGGAAGGCATGCCTGAGGAGTCAGGGTCACTCTTATTCTTGCTGACACATGGGGCAGAAGGGCTGGCAAAGTTTCTACTTGTTGCAGTGTATGTAGGTGATGAAGCTAGGGCTGGTGCAAAGAATCAGAAAACCTCCTGAAGAACATAGTTACCATTTACTGCTTACTTGATGCTGTGCAATGCCATAATCTAGAACAGTAATCATGGATTGTCTTTCCTCAGAACTTAAGTCGACTTCAAGTAGGAGATCAGTCAATTGCTGATATATATATATATATATTATCTAACTTCGTTCAGGTATTTTTTGCCAATAAAGGGCTATTTCATCTGCATCAAGAACTTGGCATACTAAATATCCACCCTTGTTCACTTTACTAAATTCCTGCTGAAAACTCCAAATATACTGATAGATGAACAAGGGTAAATGTCGGATAGAGGAATCCATGATAAAATGAGTTGGATGAAATGTAGAGAAGAAAAGATGATGGCCAGAAATTGTGAAGGGTTTAGGGGTGAATGTAGTGAATGGTGGAGGGGTGAGAAATAGGGGTTGGATGGAAGATAGGCAAGAGTGGGTGAGTGCATGATGGCTAGAGATTGTTCTGTTACTTTTTTGTCTATCATTTTAGATTATCATCAAAGAATGTTTTTACATCAGATACATCCAGCATTTATCATCTGTTAAAGACTAAAGGAAGATGTTATGCACTGCATATATATAACACTGTTTTGAAATAAATAACATTTCTCAACATCACTGGAATGGTGACAAAATCATTTTGCCTTCTTGTTAAACTTGACTTACAATGGTGTCTGTAGAATCTTCAGAGAGCAACAAAAACATGGTTGATGACATGCAACAGTAAAAACAGAAATATTTGTTTGAAATCAACTTTAAAAATTGAAAGAGATAACCATTTCTGTATTGTGTTCAGAGAAGCCTAATTATGGAAAATGAATTGTGTGGGAATAATGTTGAATTTAAAACAAAATCTAAAAAGATTGATTCTCATGATGATAAGAAGAAGGGAACAGATAAATTATCATACCAGTGTGATATCTGTAAGAAGGTATTTGCTGAGAAAGGTAATCTTGTTAGACACACACGTATTCATACAGGAGAGAAGCCATATCAGTGTGATATCTGTGGTAAATCATTTCCGCAAAGAAGTCACTTAACTAAACACAGCCGTATTCATACAGGCGAGAAGCCCTATCATTGTGATATCTGTGATAAATCATTCTCTCAAAGACATGTTTTAACTACTCACAAATATACTCATACAGGTGAGAAACCCTATCACTGTGACATCTGTGGTAAATCATTCTCTCGAAGTCAGCGCTTAACTGAGCACATACGTATTCATACAGGAGAGAAACCATATCAATGTGATGTCTGTGGTAAATCATTCACTCAAAGAAATCACTTAACTGAACACAACCATATTCATACAGGTGAGAAGTCTTATCATTGTGATACCTGTGGTAAATCATTATCTACAAGATATCACTTAACCAAACACAAGCGTATTCATACAGGAGAGAAGCCATATCACTGTGACATCTGTGGTAAATTATTCTCTCAAGCTGAGCGCTTAATTGTGCACAAATGTATTCATACAGGAAAGAAACCATATCACTGTGATATTTGTGGTAAATCGTTCTCTAGAAAAAGTGACTTAACTAAGCACAACCGTATTCATACAAAAGAAAAGCTGTATCACTGCGATATCTGTGGTTATTCATTCTCTCAGAAACATGCCTTAACAACTCACAAATATATTCATACAGGTGAGAAGCCATATCACTGCGATATCTGTGGTTATTCATTCTCTCGAAGTCAGCGCTTAACTGAACACGTACGTATTCATACAGGAGAGAAACCTTATGACTGTGATATCTGTGGTAAATCATTCTCTCTACGTCAGCGTTTAACTGAACATGTACGTATTCACACAGGAGAGAAACCATATCATTGTGACATCTGTGGTAAATCATTCTCTCTAAATCAACACTTGACTGAGCACATACGCATTCATACAGGAGAAAAGCCATATCACTGTGACATCTGTGGTAAATCATTCTCTCATGGGAATACATTAACTATACATAAACGTATTCATACAGGAGAGAAGCCATATCGCTGTGATATCTGTGGTAAATCATTCTCTCAAAATGGTGACTTAACTACACACAAACGTATTCATACAGGAGAGAAGCCATATCATTGTGATGTCTGTGGTAAATCATTCTCTTATAAAAGTAGCTTAAATACACACAAATGTATTCATACAGAAAAGTAACTGTATCGGTTCCAAAATTTAGTTTGTGGTAAATAAAGTCCTGTATATTTGTCAATCAAATTGTTTCATTTTTTTTTATTGGTAGAAATCTCAAGAAAACAAATATCATTCACTCAAGGTAGTGGGTGAATATATTCTTAAAGTCAAATTTTAGTAGCTCGTGAGC
>NC_069009.1:8223417-8226554 GCF_001194135.2 Octopus bimaculoides
CAGCGGCGAGCTATGCGTCCACCGAGAGGTGTCAGAAAAGTTACCACAGGGATAACTGGCTTGTGGTGGCCAAGCGTTCACAGCGACGTCGCTTTTTGATCCTTCGATGTCGGCTCTTCCTATCATTGCGAAGCAGAATTCGCAAAGCGTTGGATTGTTCACCCACTAACAGGGAACGTGAGCTGGGATTAGACTGTCATGAGACAGGTTAGTTTTATCCTACCGATGCATTGCGCATTGGTGAAAGCCATGTTAAAAAAGTATCAGCTAGAAAAAATGTGTGACAAGTGACAAAAAAAAAAAAAACAACTCTCAAAATTGACTTTGAATTGGATTGTATTCAAATGAAAGAGTTCTATGAGATGAATCTTATGGTGAAACCCTCGTCAAAAAATATTACCAACAAGAAAAGTTATGTTGCTTCAAGTGACAAAAAAAAGGTGATCATTTTAATGAATTGAAATAATTTTGTCATTTTAAGATATTTAGCATTATAAAAGAACATAGCCAATGGTACAATATGCATGGCCAAAATTGGAGAGATACTAGGACTGACTTTCTGCAGCAGCTTGTTGGCTATCATTTTTTTCCCGTCTTCCAAGGCTATTTTGCTAATCTAATCTCTTTTCACAACTCTTCTGCATTCTAGATTTCCCTTATTTTTTGGGAAAACACCTACTCAATGCTTTATTGTTTGATTATAAAAATATACCATTCACCAGCAAAATATTGCTACTGAAGTTAGAATTTATTATTTTTATATAACAGTTTCAATTAAAATACTCAAGGAATTATTTATTTTCAATATTAGTGAAAACACTAATTAATTACAAGTTTACACATTAAAAATTTGCTATTATAAATTCATATATTAAAAAAAATCATATGATAGCAAGAAGCGAAGTAGCTTATGAGAAAATCTCTACAAGGGATGAAAGAAGCAACTATACAGGCGTGGCTGTGTGGTAAGTAGCTTGCTTACCAACCACATGTTTCTGGGTTCAGTCCCACTGCGTGGCACCTTGGACAAGTGTCTTCTACTATAGCCTTGGGCTGACCAAAGCCTTGTGAGTGGATTTGGTAGATGGAAACTGAAAGAAGCCTGTCATATATATATATATATGTGTGTGTTTGTTCCCCCAACATCGCCTGACAACCGATGCTGGTGTGTTTACGTCCCCGTAACAAGAGACCGATAGAATAAGTACTAGGTTTACAAAGAATAAGTTCTGGGGTCGATTTGTTCGACTAAAGGCGGTGCTCCAGCATGGCCGCAGTCAACTGGCTGAAACAAATAAAAGAATACTACTGAGAAGTAATGTTTATCACCAACATGGCTATTCACTCCCCTACTTGCAATATATATCAAATAACCAGCTGGAGAAGGAAGTTGAAAATAGCAGTAATGTCGGTTCCTACATGACAGCCATGGTAACTAGCTAATTTTCTTGTTGCAAGATCAGTGACTGTGTCAATTCATTTCATGTCTGTGTGGTAAGAAGCTTGCTACCCAACCACATGTTTCCAGGTTCAGTCCTGCTGTGTGGCACCTTGAGCAAGTATTCTTTACAATAGCCTTGGGTCGACCAAAACTTTGTGAGTGGATTTGGTAGAGAGAAACTGAAAGGAGCCTGTCGTATATGTGTGTGTGTGTGTGTGTGCAACGACTTCTGAATCGAGTTTTTATGTTATACAAGCTTTGTCATGCATTTCCCATCAATATTCTCTGAAAATATATCTGGGTATGGGGAAATATTACTTTGCTGGGAAATAGGTGAGGCTTAGTAACAGGATAAACATATTTTATCTGGCTATAAAATATCTGCTTCACTTGGAAAAGTGGACAATAAAAGATGAAAATAGATTTGGTGATACAAACAGGAAAATAGAACTCAAAAACTTTAAAGAGATTTATTAATGCAAATCGCATAGGTTTCAAAACTAGAGGATTTGCCTCATAGAGTTTATAGACAGTTCTGTGCTTCTTTATCATTGCCTGCCAGTCTCCTCTTCTCTGAGGCATTTTCTTAGCCAAAAAACTATTGCCCCTGGTGTGTATTCATGTGGGATGGTAGTATAATGGTTTACTACATCAAATGAAGCGATTATGATAACCCTGTTAACTTTTTTCAGGAGATGGCCTAATAGGTCTAGGTCATCCCTTATTAAACTTGGCCTAAATTTTAAGAGAGGTTTTAACAGTTTATGAAGTGAGTTTCATAGTCTGGGCCTATCACAATCGATCTTTATTTGAGATCCTTCAAAAAATGGTTATGCAGACTGAGTGGGATTTTTTGCAGGCATCAATTAATTGCTTTATTTTTGTGGATTTTGGGAAGTTCATAGAAGTTACTGGTATCTAACTATAAAATTTCTTCGATAATCAATTTCTCTATTAGTTAAGCCTTTTCCATGGTTTTTGAGGGTATTAAGTCTCAACATTGTTTTTGTTTGTTGGTAGTCATTTACTATTTTATAGTGACTGGTGTCTTGAAATAGAATGCAGAATTTTTGTATTGTTCCATATCCATAATAACTACAGCACTTCCCTTATCAGCTCGTTTTATAATGTTATTGTTTTTATGGTCATATATTGTTTTCATTATTCTGTTTGACTAGTGTTGAATTTTGATGGCACCCGTGCCAGTGGAGCGCTAACAGCACCATCTGAGCGGGATCACTGCCAGAGCAGTGGTCTCGTTTCCGTGCCGGTGGCACGTAAAGAGCACTATATGAGCATGGTTGTTTCCAGCTTCACCTTACTGGCACTCATGCCGGTGGCATGTGAACAAAACATTGGACTGACTCCTGTGCAGGTAGCACGTAAAAAAAAACACCATTTGAGCGTGGCCGTTGCCAGTACCGCCAGACTGGCCCTCATGCCGGTGGCATGTAAAAAGCACCCATAACACTCTCGGAGTGGTTGGCATTAGGAAGAGCATCCAGCTGTAGAAACTCTGCCAGATCAGATTGGAGCCTGGTGTAGCCATCTGGTTTCACCAGTCCTCAGTCAAATCATCCAACCCATGCTAGCATGGAAAGCGGACGTTAAATGATAATGATGATGATGAAGTTAAAGTTCAATTTGATAGAAGGTGAATATAAACTCACAAAATTTGTCTAGTGTTTTGTTTCTT
>NC_069009.1:8230413-8236524 GCF_001194135.2 Octopus bimaculoides
ATATATATATATATATATATATATATATATATATATATATATATATACACACACACACACACACACATCTATCAATTCATTTTCACATAAACACCATATGCATTATTTTTCTTTCTAACCATAACTCCATCATGCTATAATAGACATTTGATGCAAGAGTTAGTGAGAAAATAGGCAAAGACGGCTGCGACTGTCTGGTTGCTGCATGCGCCACCTTGAGCTGGAAGCATCCAAATTAGTCTTGTGGAACCCACTTCATAATGATGTAAGCAGAGAAAAACGTTATCATACTTATATCAACAACTTGATCACAGACACTGATCTGGAGTGTATCCAGGACCCTGATATTAGACCGAGAAGTGTGGTGGGTGGACTTTGTTGCCGTGGCTTGGGTTGGAACCCAGCCCCAAAATATAAATAAATAACAGGAGACTATGGATGGCCCAAAATGTGAAATGGCAACAACATATGATAAATGGATGCCTTTATGAAGGCCTACCCAAAGTTAGTGAGATCAGGCAAAGATGGCTCTGACTATCAGGTCATTACATGCACCACCCTGGACTTGAAGCATCTAAATTAGTCTTGTGGAAACAACTTCCTGGTGATGTAAGAGGAGGAAAACGTTGTCACACTTGCATCAACAACTTACATCAACAATCCAAGACTTCATGGCAGTGATGATGGACTGAAAGTGTGGTGGGTAGAATTTCTTACTGCAGCCTGGGTTGGAACCAAGCGATAAAAACAAAATCAGGAGTTAATGCTATCATCTTAACACTGCAATACACTAAATACACTTAAATGTGTTTATTCACATTTGTTAATATGCATCTTATTGGCACACATGCATGCATTTTTAAAAAAAACTTTACTAAGAAACATCAAATGATATCTCGTTATTATTATTTGTCTATTGTCCTGTTATGGTTTAGTATTTCTAAGAATCTGTAGATAGCTGCAGCTTCACTGTGCAGGGATCCATATGCAGCACTTTTAGAATTTAAACACATCTGGTAGTGTTTTGCATCTACATTGTCTAGGCATTGGGTCAGGTGGTAAACATGATCCGCTGCCAAATCAGGGGCTCGGAATACTGTCAGGTTGGATATTAGGCACTTATCGTAGAAATCTACATCTTCACCTCCCCATGTTGTGATTTTTGTGTCAAAGCCACCTGTGTCCAGAAAGTCTTTCTTGTATATAGAAACCACACCAAAACCAAAGAACAGCCAAAAGCCATGGTTCTGGTCAAATAGGAAGTAATTTTTCTTGCAATTTGGTTTGTAGCAAATTGTTTCAGGATTAAATTCTTTGTAGACTACAGGAAAATACACTTGCTTGCCATATATTGTGTTAATTCGGACTCGATGTAGAAACGTTTCTGTTATGACCACATCAACATCAATGAAAAGAAGCAGGGAGTCATTACTGCAGTTCTTTGAACCATGCTGCAACGCCACTGCACGAACAAATTTTCCAGTCAAAAATATCACTTCTAGTTTCATGGAAGCATATTGAGACTTCAAGCGTTTCATCTTGTCTATGTTTTTGAGGTAGAGTCTATTTGAGTCTTTGTACACGACAAGAATCACGTTGAGATTCTCAAGTGTTTCTTTAAAGATCTTCTCCAGTGTCTTAGTAAATCGTGCAAATGCTTCCACTTTTCTACTAATTGGTATGATCAAATTGATCTGTTTTAGCTGATCACCACCATTCACCTTATTGTGTCTGGAATTGATATGGAAACCTTCCTCAAACATATCCTCTTCTTCAGTGAACATCAGTGGCAACAGATGCTGTGAAGTGATAAATGTGGCATTGTAATAGCTAGTTTTAGACTTATGTTGCAATAAATAAACTTGTAGCAGATGTTGTACCCCTTGCACAGGTGACATATAACGGTAAGCTCGCAGAATATTCTTTAACTTGATGCCATCAGCCTCTTCCAAGTATCGATTAAAGAGAGTTCTAACAGCATTCTGTAGGATTTGGTCCTTCTTTTTCACATTCAGATTTTGCTGAGCGGACCCATGAATGTTCTCTTTAGAGTAAATCAAATGCTTCTCTATATTCTCCCAGTTTGCTGAATCATCATTGGCATCATACCAAAATCTGATGGGTGTTCCCCATTGAGGTTTCTGATTCAAAAGTTCAATTTCGTGAAGGTACTTTAAGGTAGGCATCGAATTCTGTTTCAACTGTTTAGCAATTATACTTCTTTTTGCCATTTCCAAATCATTTCTCAGCATATCTGCCTTTTCTTTCAACCATTTGATTTCATCTTTTTTGAAATGTATGGCTAACCGAAATACAGAACTACTGTTTTTTAATGGATGTAAGGTGAAGGCATAGCTCTCCTTTGACCCAAGCTCATGGTTAAAACTGCCCTTCACATCACGATAATTGTGGTAGAACACAGCTGTTGCCTGAAAAAAAAATAATAATTAGCAAAATAATTCAGCAAAAGAATAATTTTTGAAAAACATAAAATAATCACACTTTAAAAAACACCCATTAAATATCCATTAAAAGAACATTAAAACAACCATTAAAATTAATGATGAATGAGTTTCTATGATATTTACATTGGAGCTAGATATGTCAGAGGTAGCAGCAAAACGTCTCTTAAGTTGAAAGCGGAAGGATACTGAATAATATAGGCTTGTTCTATCAGTACAAACCTAGATTAAACAACAATGATTCTTGAAGATATATTTGTAAGGAACGACCGTGCGAACTCAAAAAGGAGAAATGGTGACGAATGGAAAAACAGGACTCCTTTTATTTAAACGCGTCACACGGTCGAACACAAAATAATTATATATCAAATGATGATATACAAATAATGTTATACTTCGATAACATTAGTGAATTCGTAAATACCAGTAATGAAGACTATAGAAGGCAACCGTATGAGATGAATAACAGAGATATTTATTGTGGCATAAAAGATGTAAGTCTGAGTGTGAGTGTGAATGTGACATATAAGAACATAATCAAAGACAGGCCGTCATACAAAGAAAAGTGTGTATGTGAGTGATACATGTATGTGTATGTGAGTTATTACAGGAGATGGAAAGAGAGTCAATAACACATGAGCAATTATACCAGTTCTTTAGTACACAATAATATGAGTCTGTATGTGAAGTGAGTTGCGGCTGTGAGTGTGGCAGAGCTGATCACTAGTTGTGATGTCGTGGCATCGATGCCGGGCCGTGATTCTTGTTATACAGATGTTCGTCGCTGGCTGAGATCTCTTGTCTGTTTATTTATCGTGGTGAAGCTGAGTCACCTAACAGAATCGAAGAGAGAGATGTGCCGCGGTGGTTTAGTTTGGTGTACATAGTAAGTCGTGTAGACGCTGGTGGAGAAAAGGCTGCTTGGTAGTAATCGTAGAATTGTGTTGCTGATGTGGCGACGGCGGTGGTCATCGTTGGCTGGACGAAGCTGTTGAAGTGGTCGCTGGCTGATTGTTGCTGCTGCTGTCGTGTGGTACACGGAACAGTCTCTATAGAGAAACTGGACTGAGACAAATTTGCTGGGTATGACTTGATCTATTTAAGGCAAATTATTGGCTCCAAGACGGTAGCAGAAAAACACTATCACGTGACCTTATTAAGGGCTGTGATTGGTCAGTTTGCGTTCTGGCGGGAACGGTTCGAAGAAGTTGCCGCTTCGAATAATGATCAGTCACGTGATGACAAGGAATGGGTTCTCTGCTACGCTCGCGTTTATTTATATTTAAATGAGAAGAATGGCGATAGCAGTTTTGTATCTAATGGCGATAGGTAGAAGAGATGATAGGTAGTTTCACTACATATTTACCAACAGAATAATGGCTTCTGATTTTAGCAGAAGGCTAACAATTTTCAGAGGAGAGGAATAATTGAAACCATTCACCACAGTATTTGACTGGTACTTTATTGACCCCAGAGGGACTGAAAGTGGAGTTGATCATGGCAGGATTTGAACTCAGAAAGTAAAGACCAAAAAGTAATACTAAATAGCAATTTTCTAGTGTTCTTTTATGGCATATTAGAGTCAATTAGCCTTTTATAGGCTCCACACATTAATCTTTAATGATTGGTCATTTGACCTATCATGTGAATTTGGAACATTGAGTCCTGTATTTTGATTGGTTGAGTATTGTGCAGGATAAAGATCTCGACTCTAATCACATTGTATGTAATACATTCTCGTACAACAAACCTGAATCATCACTGGAGCCCACCTTCTGCTTATATATACCTTTCTACAAATGATTTGATAATCATTTATCGACAGAGGGATGAGAGAATTTCAGGAAGAAATGGCTGTAAGGCACAGGATTGGCTGTGTGGTAAGTAGCTTGCTTACCAACTACATGGTTCCGGGTTCAGTCCCACTGCATGACACCTTGGGCAAGTGTCTTCTACTATAGCCTCGGGCCAACCAAAGCCTTGTGAGTGGATTTGGTAGACGAAAACTGAAAGAAGCCTGTCGTTTATATATATATATGTGTGTGTGTGTGTGTGTGTTTGTCAGTGTTTGTCCTCCCAACATTGCTTGACAACAGATGCTGGTGTGTTTACGTCCTCGTAACTTAGCAGTTCGGCAAAAGAAGCCGACAGAATAAGTACTAGGCTTACAAAGAATAAGTCCAGGGGTTGATTTGCTCGACTAAAAGGTGGTGCTCCAGCATGGCCGCAGTCAAATGACTGAAACAAGTAAAAGAATAAAAGAAAGAAAGAATATATATATAAAATAATAATAAATGGAAGTTTGTGTGTTTGTGAATATGTTACTTTAACTCCTCCGAGACTATCCAACAAACCATGATGAAACTTGACACGTGTGTGGGGCTTATGTCCAGGTGGTCTCCTATCCACTTGGAATTTTTTTTAAATCGATTTTTAATCAGCATCGATTTTTCAAAAATCGTAAAATTTTGGCATTTTCCACACTAGCCATCGTGACATCAATTTGATGAAAAATGCTGAAATTTGACGAGAAACGTTTCATGGGTATAAGCAGACATCTTATTAACGATAATCTATTTAGCATTTGCTAATTCTTCATTCCAATGTGAATTGTTTTGATTTGCTAAAACTTATTATTTCAATTCGTTCTTTTAATTCCCCAGCATTTCAGGTTTTGATTAGTTAAGACCATTTTATTTCTCAAGCAAAATTTAGGCATTTTGCGCACAAGCCATCATGATATCAATTTGACAAAATCTGCCCCAAAGCATAAAATTTCACCATTTTATGCACATGCACAAAAATGATGACAACACAGGTTTGCTACCAGACTGCTCATTTTTCGTCAAATTGGTCCTACCCATTAATATAGATGTTAAAGTTTTGAAAAATGTCAAAATTTTATGAAAAATGTTTCATGGCTATCAACAGACATCTTATTAATATGTAATTTTTTACCGGGTACCTCAGCTAGTATATATATATATATATTGATAGAAAGGACAACAAAAGAAAGAAAGAGACCTCGATATTATGTAAATAGAAAAATTTATCTGTAAAAATATGTGACACTTATTCGGTAGCCACGATAAAACTCAGAGTTTCGGATGCCGGGGTGGGGGCCCATGCCAACATCTCTTCGGTTATCTGGCCATTGAAAATTCCTGTGAAAAATGACCGTTAAACAAAGGGAAATTACTGTGTGGTTGACCGTCATTAAGACAAAATAGCTATAGACCGCTAAGTAAGGGGAGGGGGTAAAAGTAAGGGAGTAGAGAAGTCTATAGTGTTTGTGTAAGCGCACCAATCCGTACATTCGTCTATATTTATATACTAAACCAGTTTTTGGCGAGTATGTGAGTGAGCATGTGTGTTTCAAGCAAGGGTGGTTTAGTATATAAATATAGGCGAATGTATGGATTGGTGCGCTTACGCGAACCTATAGACTTCTCTACTCCCTTACTTTTACCCCCTCCCCTTACTTAGCGGTCTATAGCTCTTTTGTTTTAATGACGGTCAACCACACAGTAATTTCCCTTTGTTTAACGGTCATTTTTCACAGGAATTTTCAATGCCTGGATAACTGAAGAGATGTTAGCGTGGGTTCCCACCCCAGCATCCGAAACTCGGAATTTTATCATGGCTACTG
>NC_069009.1:8236534-8240025 GCF_001194135.2 Octopus bimaculoides
ATATGTATGTATGTATATATCAGTCTGAGTAAAAAGTAAGCAACGTTTTGAAATATGAAATTCATCACAATGTGGAAATTTTATTCATCAATGTAAATACATTTTTGCCAATGAGTTACAAGTTTGTTTATTCCAGTAACATAAAATTTGGAGTTGGAGCTGATAAACTCTTAGAATGCACTTTCAGCATTGTTTGATTTTTGAACTCCTCCTCTTGCAGGAAACCATCAAGGTGCTTGAAAAAGTGGTAGTCAGTAGGTGAAAAGTCTGGGGAATAAGCTGGGTGGGGAAGAACTTCGTAGCCAAGTTCCCTCAACTTTTGGAGTGTCATTAGTGAAACATGTGGTCGAGCATTGTCATGAAGTATTATTGACCTTCTTCTGTTGACCAGTCTGAGATGGAGGGGTTACAGTTTTTCATTCATTTTGGCAATTTCATGGCAATATGTTTCTGCAGTAATGGTTTTTACAGGTTTTAAGAAGTTATAGTCAATGAGTCCAACAGTACACCACCAAACAGTCACCATAACCTTCCTTTTGAAAAGTTTGGGTTTAGGGAAAGAGTTTAGTGCTTCATTTTAGTCCAACCACTGTGAAGAACGTTTTTTATTATTATTGTACAGAATCCACTTTTCATCGCAAGTTACAGTACAGTTAAGAAAAGGATCAGTCTGGTTATGGAGAAGAAGCGACAAACAAATTTCATATCTGGGCATTTTTTGATTTTCATTCAAATCACGTGGTACCCCTTTGTTGAGCTCTCACTTGTATTTGTAGCCTTCCTCCTTCCTCCCTCTTTCCCCCTTAAATTTCTTTCCTTATTTTCTCTCTAGTTTCTCTCTGTCACCCTCTCTCTCTTCTCCTCTACCTACTGCTGGCACATGACCCGTGGCCAGCTTTCTTTCTTTCTTTCCCTTTTTCCCTTTTTCCCACCAGCTGCCCAGCCATTCAGTCACAAAAAATTTCTCTGCTTTCTTATTTCCATATCTGTGCACACAAAAAGGTCATTGTTATTCACCTTCTCGATCTTGATACAGAAATGCAGCTGCAAATTCAAAAGGCAGCAAAAGCATTTGGTGGCTTGGAGTCAGGCGTTTGGTGCCAGCAACATATAAATAAGAATACAAAGCTGGCTCTTTACAAATCATTTGTCTTACAATCCCTGTTGTATTCCTGTGAAACTTGGACTTGTAATGAAAGGCATTTTAAATTGTTAGAGCAATTCCATCAAAAATGCCTTCATCACATTTTAATAATTAAATAGAGTTCTTTTACTCTAAACAGTGGAGTGGAGGAAAGCATTTGAAGAGGCCAGGACAACACAAGTAAGACTCAAAAGAGATCTAAGGAAGAATGTAATGTAACATACAAACATACATTATATATATATTTATTTATATATATATATATATGCATACATACATATATATACAATACATATAACTGTGTGGTAAGGAGTTTGCCTCTGTATGGCACCTTGAGTGTCTTCTACAGTTGCCTCAGACCAGCTAAAGCCTTAGGAATGGATTTGCTAGATGGAAACAGAAAGGAGCCCATCATGTGTGTGTGTGTGTGTGTGTGTCAGATAAAGGCACATTCTAGTTTGTAAGGTTAAAAGTTGGGGTTTTCTGTTAAATGGAGTTTTCAGGTTGCATTCGGTGAATTCAGTTTGTTAGACAGAAATTCAAGGTGTAACTTTACACTGTTGTTATTATCTAAATTAAATAATTCCATTCGTTATCTGATGTATAATTACTAGTTATTGTTTGATTATGTGTCGCACCTGTGCTCAATGACATTCTAGTTATGTCCAACCTATCCATTTTTTTGTAGACTTGAAGATTTTGTGAAGATTTGGTTGCTATTTCTTGAGAAGCAGGCAACTATGTAGGGACTCATTCTTGTATTCATAGGAGTATGGAAGTGGTTGACCACAAGTGGGGGCAGTGTTTAAGAAGAGGGAAAACAGCAGATTCATGTGTTAAATGGAGAAGTAGTGATGAATGAAAATTCTGTAAGTAGTAATAGTTTTAAGTGCTTAAAGCTTATAAACGATCATCATATATTGGCCAAAGAAAATGGTCCAATATTGGGGCATCTAAGCCCTTGACAGAAAAATGTACTTATGGGAAATGTTTCAGGTGTGTTCAATGAAATGAACCTCTCATATTCGCAATAAGTGCACTAACTGATTACCAGTTCATATAAAATAATTGGAAGAATTATTGTGTTTAAAATTCTTTGCATTTTACCTTTGAGCTTGATTTGCATTGAACATTCAGGTACTTTTCCATACACCTTCCCAGCTCTGTGTCATCATGGGGTTTGACTGGGTGCAATGTACAAGCATCCAGATGTGGGCCCAACATTTTCAGTGTTTTGTAACTGAGTATAATACCAGGGCCACCTGTAAAATAAAGGGGAAGAAAAATGTGTGTAGTTGCAGGTAAACTGTGTGGATAGAAGCTTGTTTCTCAACCACGTGGTTCCAGGTTCAGTCCCACATCATGGCACCTTGAGCAAGTGTTTTCTACCATAGCCTTGTGAGTGGATTTGGTAGACAGAGACTGAAAGAGTGGGGAATAGACAGATAGAGAGAGAAAGAGGTTTCTTCTCAAGAAAAGAAACTTCTCTTTCTCTCTCTATCTGTCTATTCCCCACTCTTTAGTTTCCTTTCCCTTTTACCAAAAAAACAAAAACATTTTTCTCCTCTTCTAAACAAAGCAAAAAAACAAAATGTCTGATTCATATAAATGAACAACAAAATGTTCTGTTTTTACTATTTTGATTTTGATTTTGTCTTGATGAGTTCAATAAATAAACAAAGTACTAATAAAAAATTATCCAAAATTCTGACTGCCTCCTTTTTCTCAAGATATATATATATATATATACAGGGTGCGTAAGATAAATTTATGTTTATAAAAAAAAGCATATATAATAACAGATAATAACTTTATTTATCAGAAAATGCTATGAGGATAAAAATAAACCTTCTTTTCTATAAAGTTATTCAACTTCAGCTTCAACAACTTCTATATGAGATCTAAATCATCTACATGCTTGAATCAAGTGACCCTGGTTCATTTTGGACATTACTCTGACTATGGCAGCTTCCAAAGAATCTTTGGTGTTATGGGTGTGTTCATTGACCTCTCCCTCAACAACGCTCCACATATAATAGTCCAATGGATTGTGATCTGGGGAATTAGGAGTTAGGAGTTATGTGATCATGAACATTTTCAGCCATCCATTCCTGTGTTACTAGAGCCATGTGTGATAGCACAAAATCTTACTGAAACATGTATGGCCTTCCATTACATACACTGTCTACCCAGGGCTTAACAATTATTTCCAAGACCTCAATGTAGGTGGCAGAGTTAACTCTAAGGCTTTGTGGAAAGAAGTAAGGAGGCATCACATGTCTTTCATTGCTGACAACCCCTAAAACCATGACAGTTACAGGAAATTTTGTATGCATAACACTTGGAT
>NC_069009.1:8240292-8243180 GCF_001194135.2 Octopus bimaculoides
CATGGACTTTCTGGGATTGTAATCAATGGTCTGTTGAACTTGCTGGATAGATTCAGGTGTTCTGATGATTTCAGAGCATTTAGAATGATTTTTATGCTTTGATACTGGTGATATGTTTCCATCTTCAGTCTCTGGCTCCTTACAAACTTTGTAGATGAAAGATCTGACAACTTTTAAAAATCGAGATATTTCTAAATTGCTATGCTCAGCCTTTATAACCACAATAACAGCATGCCTCTTCATTTCTTGACCTCAATGTAGGTGGCAGAGTTAATTCTAAGGCCTTGTGGAAAGAAGTAAGGAGGCATCACATGTCTTTCATTGCTGACAACCCCTAAAACCATGACAGTTACAGGAAATTTTGTATGCATAACACTTGGATTATACAGAGTTAGCAAAAAATGCAGCAGTGACCCAGAAAAGGTATGTCCACAAATACCTTAAGCACCCTGTATATATAGATATAAATGTAATGGTAGGATCCAAGGAACCAGGTGTAGGAAGTTGTGAAGCTTTGAGCAGTCCGTAGAAAATATAAAAAATAACTTTCAGGAACAATAGTGGTTTAGTGATATGGAAGGTTGTAAATTTTTCCCATATCAAAAAAAAAAAAAATTGTTTTATAGCTTACAGTTAACAGCTGGGGCAGCTTTGCATGTGAATAAAGAAAAACTAAAATTAGGGAATGGAATGGATAAAATCCAGGCTACATATGTTTCATAGCTAGCAGAACCTACAAAGTAGTAATAGCCCAAATGAGGAGTATTCTGCTAGCTACTCATCTGGCCAAAGATACTTTAGTCAAATGAATTTACATTGTCGTCAAGGGATCCCATGTTGACTCACAGGAGAGTTGATTCGAGTCAACATGGGATTCTTTGATGACAATGCAAACATTTGTTTAAGGTATCTTTGGTCTGACAAGTAGCTAGCTGATTACCCCTCATTTGGGTAATTACTACTTCCAAGGGTCTGCTAGCAATGAAACATAAGTAGCCTGGATTTTATCTACTCCATTCCCCAATTTTGGATATACATCTATATAAACCAGAAATAGTTAATGCTACCACTACTACAAAAATAACAACTTCCCCTTTCATGCACTCTCCAAGAACATGTGTTTGAAAAGATAATCGAAAGCACTCACACACGCTAGAAAGAAACTTTTTCCAAAAAGGTTAGTGATGTTCTGATAAAGAATTTAGAACTTTTTTTTTTTAAATATTTTTTTTAAAGAAATCTTTTTTATACTTGGTAAAACTGTATCAAATAATTTTTACAAGTACTTTTAAATACACACGCACACACACACATACACACACACACACATCCCCTTCAAAGTAATCCTCATCGAGTCTATTGCATTTTTCCATCCTTCTTTGCCACACTTCTGTGCACTGATGGAAGGATTCATCTGGGATGATTCCAAGCTCCATCAATGCAGACCTCTTGATAGCCTTCAAAATGGGTCCCCTTGATGATCCCCTTGAGCTTGGGGAAAGAAAAAGTCACATGGAGCAAGATCAGGGGAATAGGGTGGATATTCCAGTCTGGCTCTAACCACTGAGTCATGCACCTTCACTATTAATGTTATGCGCACATATATATATATATATACCTAATTACTACTACAGCTGGGGCAGTGATGTTGTTACACACGGACGTAGATATTCTAAATCTACATTACAATTCTGCTTACATATATGTGAAGGTGCATGGTTTAGTGGTTAGGGTATTCAGTTCGTGATCATCATGTTATGAGTTCAATTCCTGGTGGCATATTGTGTCCTTGAGCAAAATGCTTTATTTCATGTTGCTCCAATCTCCTCAGCTGGCAAAAATGAGTTATACCTGTAATTTAAAAGGCCAGTCTTGTCCCATTCTATTTCACACTGAATCTCCCTAAGAACTACATTAAGGTATGCATTGTGTCTGTGGAGTGCTTGGCCACCTGCACATTAATTTCATGAGTAGGCTGTTCCGTTAGTAGGATCAACTGGAATTCTTGTCATTGTAACCAATGGAGAGCCAGTTACATATAGAGGGTTGGCCAAAAGTCACCTGACAGTAAATCAAAACCATTTAATTCCAAGATTTATTTATGTTTAACAACTGAACAAATTTAATAAAAGCATCTAAATATGAAACGTCATGAAAATTGTTCAAACTGAAGTCCTTCTTGAGTGACACATTTTTCCATTTGAGTCAATACAGAATTACAAATAGTATTTATGGAATTTTGATTTACTGTCAGGTGACTTCTGGCCAACTCTGCTGTATGTGACAGTGAGGCTGTTACACAAAGATTCAGATATCCTAGACACATTACAGTATTACTAACATATGTGAAACAGTGTTGTTGTTACATCCTGGGCCACATATCACTACTGCTTGCATTTGTGATACAGTGCTGCTGATACACAGAGAGCTTAGACCATATTACAGCACTGCTCACACAGATAGTGCTGCTGTTAGAAACTGGTTCACTGGCATCACACATCATACCACAATATTGTTAACATATCAATAATGGTTAACCCTTTAGTATTTAAACCAACCATATCTGGCCCAAATATTCTACTTATTTTACGCTCAAACCAACTAAACCTGATTTCTCACACCTACCCTACAATGTCATTTTTGAGATAAACAATTACGTCATTGAAATCTCAAGTCTCCAAGATTAATTTAAAACAATATGAATAAATATGCATTACGTTTGACAGAGTAATCTGAACGTTAAAGGGTTAAGCAGGCTGGCAGAACCATTAGCATGCTGTCTGAAATAGTTAATGGCATTTCGTCCATCTCCATGTCCTGAGTTCAAATCCTGCTGAATGGCCTTTTATCTTTTCAGGGTCAACAAAGTAAGTACCACTTGATCAGGG
>NC_069009.1:8243222-8247042 GCF_001194135.2 Octopus bimaculoides
GTAATTGACTTCACCCCTACCCTAAAATTACTGGCCTAATGTCAAAATCTGAAATATTTAAAGATGGAGATCTGACAGAATCATTGGCATGATGGGTGAAATGCTTAGTGATATTTCATCAGTTTTCATTTCCTAATTGTGAAAGGAACATGTGGAAGGGTTAGACCCAGAAAGACATGGAACGAAGTGATGATAAAAGACCTTCAGATGTTGGACCTCACAGATGGGATGACAAGGGACTGAGACTCCTGGCAGTTTGCTGTGCTCCGCTTCAGCTGAGCAATCCTAATTTTGAGGGTTCATGGGTGCTGGTACCACATAAAAGCACCTATGCTGGTGCTATATATCACCCTTTTACTCTTCTACTTGTTTCAGTCATGTGACTGCGGCCATGCTGGAGCACCGCCTTTAGTTGAGAAAATCGACCCCAGGACTTATTCTTTGTAAGCCTAGTACTTATTCTATCAGTCTCTTTTGCCGAACCGCTAAGTTACGGGACGTAAACACACCACCATTGGTTGTCAAGCAATGGTGGTGGGGACAAACACGGACACACAAACATATACATACATATACGTATATATATATATATATATATATACATATATACGACGGGCTTCTTTCAGTTTCCGTCTACCAAATCCACTCACGAGGCTATAGTAGAAGACACTTGCCCAAGGTTCCACGCAGTAGGAATAAACCCAGAACCATGTGGTTGGTAAGCAAGCTACTTACCACACAGCCACTCCTGTATAACAACAACCACAAATTTACTTAGTTTCACATGTCTTCTCAAGCATGGCAAACCGCCCGTGTCGTCCTGTCTGTGAGGTCCAAAACCTGAAGATCCTTTCTCACCGCTTTGTTCCATGTCTTCCACAAGTCCCTTTCACAGTTAGAAAATGAAAACATATGAAATACCACAAAACAGGTGTAATCAACCCCAGTGCACAACTGGCATTTATTTTATTGACCACAAAAGGGTGGAAGGCAAAGTAGGCTTCAGCGGAATTTGAACTCAAGACATGAAGACAGATCTCTAAGCATTTCAGCCAACATGCTACTGGTTCTGCTAGCTTGCTATCTTAAGCATTACCGATATATTAACAGTATTGTGGTATGGTGTGTACACTCTATAAAGTGGCTGCCATTAAGGAGGGCATCCAGCTGTAGAAACCATGCCAAAACAGACATGGAATCTGGGCAGCTCATCCACTGGCCAGCTCCAAGTCAAACCGTCCAACCCATGCCAGCATGGAAAATAAATGATGATGATGATGATGATGATGATCATCATCATCATCATCATCTTCTTCTTCTTCTTCTTACTAAAGACTGGACTTTCCCTTAATGATCAAAATATAAAACTTTTTCTCCCTTGAAATGTATCCTTTTACTCCCTTGAAAGCTGCACCTCTTGCTACTCCAACATTCAACACACCCACCATCCCCACTGTCACTGCCCACTGCAGCCAGTGCTAACACCATCACCATCACCACCACCAACAACAACAACAACAATACCATAACAATACAGTGCCATTATCAAGCCATTATCTTCATCACCACTAACACCACTATCATCTCCACCACTAACACCACCCACAACTACAACAACCATCACACCGCTATGCCATCATTATCATCAACACCATCTCATCCCAAGCTTCCTCCACTTAACCACAACAATAATACATACCACCACCAACACCACCGCCAGATAGCACAACAACAAAGTACCACCACCACTAACAACAAAACCACCACCACAACAACAACAACAAGTTACCTATGCAGTAGAAATAATTCTTTCCCATTCCCAATTTTCCCTTCTCCTCTGGCGTTCCTTGACCATGTTGGCCCATGTAGATTTTCCCTCGACTGTCTAGGGAGCTTAGCAAACTTCCCAGCTCTTGGCCTTTTATAAACACATCATCGTCAGCACGGATGAAATATTCATATTTATCTGCAAGATTTTTGTACATATATTTCAACATTTCGAACATTTTGTGGTGTGGTGGGTAGACATTGTCTGGTGCTCGATTCAGCCGCACAATTGGCATCCCAACAGGAGCCAGATCTGTGCTGTTACCCACGAAGAAGATCACATCACCAGGGATGGATTTTAACCAGGTCATTTGAATTGCCCAGTCTCGGGTTTGGAAATATTGGGAATATGTCAAGATTCCAACCAGAACAAGTTTCTTCTTGGGACCTCGGTTGAATTGGAAATCTCCAAGTTCTTCTACAAAACGTTGTGGCTGAAATTTCGGACTGACCTGAAAAAGAATAACCAAAGAAGACATATTGAAAACTTGACTGAGAGTATTATGCTGTTATAGTAAACTGACCTACAATATAAATTAGTTGCTGGCAGGGACATTTTACATCGTTATGCAACCATAATATACTACCAAATATATTAAAGGCTTTATAAGTTAATACTGTGTCCTACATCTGTTAGCAGTGCGAATCAATCACTTCAAGTGCTAGCTCTAGTTTCTATAGAAAATCTGTAGAAATAACTTCAAAAAGTGATTGAATTGCACTGCTAACACAGGTAGGACACAGTATTGACTTATGAAGAGTTTTTTTTATATACTTTGTAATATATTATGGTTGCATAACGTAATACAGTGTCCTTACCAACAATCAATATGTACATACCAGTTGGCAGGAATGTTTTTAATATGTAAAATTGGTATATCCAATTGTGTTACACTGCTATGTTCTTTATTTTTACTATGCATAAATAGGGTGGAGGCGCGTGGCTTAGTGGTTAGGGTGTCAGCACCATGATTGTAAGATTGTGGTTTCGATTCCTAAACCGAGTGACGCATTGTGTTCTTGAGCAAAACACTTCATTTCATGTTGCTCCAGTTCCACTCAGCTGGCAAAAATGAGTAACGCTGCAATGGACTGGCGTCACATCTAGCTGGGGAACACATACACCATTGAAACCAGGAAACCAGGCCCATGAGCCTGGCTAGGCGTTAAAAGGGTGCATTTATTTGTGGAGGCACAATGGCCCGGTGGTTAAGGCAGCGGACTCGCGGTGGGGGGATCGCGGTTTCGATTTCCAGACCGGGTGTTGTGTGTGTTTATTGAGCGAAAACACCTAAAGCTCCACAAGGCTCCGGCAGGGGATAGGTGGCGACCCCTGTTGTATTCTTTTACCCCAACTTTCTCTCAATGTTTCTTGAGTGTCCCGTCCAGCTGGGGGGAACATATACACCATAGATACTGGGAAACCAGGCCCATGAGCCTGGCTAGGCTTTAAAAGGACGCATATATAAAAAATAAATGCATAAATAGGTAATAGGTGTATATGCATATTTCAGGAATTATTGCTCCATCTTTAGTATCACATCTATCCTGTTAACTATCCATGGACTAATTATTTAAATAGACGCTGAATTTTTTCCTCTTTTTTACTTTCTCTCCCCTTTTTCTTTTTTCCCACCTTTTCCTTGTTTTCTTTTCTTTGTCTTTCTTTTGTAAAAACTATTCTCTTTTACTCTTTTACTTGTTTCAGTCATTTGACTGCAGCCATGCTGGAGCACCACCTTTAGTCGAGCAAATCGACCCCAGGACTTATTCTTTGTAAGCCTAGTACTTATTCTATCGGTCTCTTTTGCCGAACTGCTAAGTTACAGGGACGTAAACACACCAGCATCGGTTGTCAAGTGATGTTGGTGGAACAAACACAGACACACAAACACACATATATATATACATATACATATATACAACAGGCTTCTTTCAGTTTCCGTCTACCAAATCCACTCACAAGGCTTTGGTCGGCCCGAGGCTATAGCAG
>NC_069009.1:8247400-8248440 GCF_001194135.2 Octopus bimaculoides
GGTGAGGCAAGACCTCCGAACATTGGGCCTCACTGAAGCGATGACTACTGACCGAGACCTTTGGAAATGTGCTGTGCGTGAGAAGACCCGGCAAGCCAAGTGAGACCTAAATCCAAGGCCTCTGCCAGGGGTGTAGCCAGCCCACTTATGTGCACCTTTTCTACATTGGACACAAAACTCCGCTTGTGAAGACTTGTTGAGGCAAGTGAAATCGAACTAAATTCGATGACTGGCACCCGTGCCAACGTCGTCTCCTTCATTGGACACGAAACTCAGCTTGCAAAGATTTATTGGGGCAAGCGAAAGTGAAATCGGGATAGCACCTGTGCCCAGCGTTGCCTTTCTGTCACTTGTGCCCGTGACATGTGTAAGGATTTTCGAGCGAGATCGTTGCCAGTGCCCCTGGACTGGCCTTCGTAGGATTTTTCGAGCAAGATCGTTGCCGGTGCCCCTGGACTGGCTCTTGTGCAGGTGGCACATAAAATACACCATTTTGAGCGTGGCTGTTGCCAGTACCACCTGACTGGCCTTCATGCGGGTGACACGTAAAAGCACCCACTACACTCTCTGAGTGGTTGGCGTTAGGAAGGGCATCCAGCTGTAGAAACTCTGCCAGATCAGATTGGAGCCTGGTGTTGCCATCCAGTTTCACCAGTCCTCAGTCAAATCGGACATGGAAAGCGGACATCACAATAACAACAGCAACAGCAACAACAGCAGTCACACATACAATGATAACAACAATGGCAACAACAACACCTTAGAAAATCTCTTTTATAACCCAATTGACAAATCCTATGATATGACCAGAATCTATCCAACGGATTTACTTTTCAACAAAAGAGTATGCATCTCGCCTTACACAGATGATAAAACAGAAGCCATGATCTCTTTAGCTAGAAGCAGACTCAAGAAAACATTAACACGTTATATAGCAACTGCACCAACACAAAACGAAGTAGAGGCCCACCAACTCGGTACAGTAGCTGCAATGGGCATACGAAAACTAAAACATAGAGTTAGAAACAATGAGATAGTAT
>NC_069009.1:8250404-8256663 GCF_001194135.2 Octopus bimaculoides
ATATGGATGCACATACTTACATATAAGCACGAACACATAAGTGCGTGCACACATATGAGCGTGCACACATACGAGCTTGTACACACTCACATGCTCATACCGAATAGTTTCGAAACAATGCCAAAACAACGCCAGATCATACATTCAAAATAAATGGAAGTGGAGAGACAAGTTACTGAAGAGATTGCAAGAGTGCAATGAAATAATTTAACAAAAAACTATATAAATTAATAAAGGACTGAACCAGTGCGTGTGTTTATTACCAGCATAATGCCTCTCCCAAGGTTTAATTGTATTTCTTTCAACACACGTATCCACATCAAGAATCTTGCACACGAAATACACATACGAAATATATATAAGTAGTAGTTAAGTTAATGTCTGGTTATAGAGTGACCAATGATTTTTGTTCAACAGAGTGTAAGCATCTTGAGAGAAAAGTTAAGCATAAGAGGCATCAGATGTGGTGTACAAGAGAGACAACTGCACTGGTATGGTCATGTGATGCATATGGTTGAGGACAGCTGTGTAAAGAAGTGCCAATCTCTAACTGTGGAGGGAACCTGTGGTAGAGGTGGACCCAGGAAGACATGGGATGAGGTGGTGAAGCATGATCTTCAAACTTTGTGCCTTACAGAGGCAATGACTAGTGACCAAGACCATCAAGCCAAGTGAAATCATAGTCATGGCAGATACTGGTGTCATACCAATGGCACCCATGCCAGTGGCACATAAAAGCACCCATTATACTCTCAGAGTGATTGGCATTAGGAAGGGAATCCAGCCATAGAAACTATGCCAAATCAGACTGGAGATTGGTGCAGCCTTCCAGCTTACCAGCCCTGGTCAAACCGTCCAACCCATACCAGGCCAGCATGGACAACGGACGTTAAATGATGATGATGATGATGATACACACACACACACACACACACACACACACACACACACACACACACACACACACACACACACACACACATATATGTATGCACACACTCATATAAATATATATATATATATATATATATATATATCCTGGACTGGCTCTTGTGCGGGTGGCACATAAAATACACCATTTTGAGCGTGGCCATTGCCAGTACCGCCTGACTGGCCTTCGTAGGATTTTCGAGCAAGATCGAATATGGTTTGACCAATCCACATGCAGCTTAAACATCATGATTTGCCAGGTGTACCAATATCCTGTATTTGTTTATATTCATATGTTAGAGATATTTTTTTAATCCACATCATTAACTGGTTGTTATATTATTGCTGTTATTTCCTTTCAGAACAGGTTTGAACATTTTAATAAACCATTTCCCTTTTTATCTTTCTTCCAGCCTCACTTGTGTCATGTAGTTTGTAGAAAGGAAAAATTCAAAACATTTTCTCACCACATGTCTCTATATGTTCTCTCAATGGAACTTGGTGAACATTGATGTTCCGGATTTATTGCCTGTGGTCTCGTGAGCATTCTGATAATGCATTCCCTGTCTCACCTAATTCCTCGCAATTTGGGCATTTCATGCAGTAGATCAAATTTCTGCTTTTGCAGTTCATGTCCGCATTTTCAAAAATCTGTCCATTTTTTTGTTCTAATGGATCTACCAGTATGTATGTATTCAGACATTCCACCTCTGTTATCATTACACTCGGATACTGTGAATGTTTTATCCTATTTGTTCATGTTGAATTTTGCCTTTGTTAATAGTTTCTTTAGGTTATGTGGTTAAGCGCTCGATGAGTTATGTTTTTTTAATTTTTCACTTTGTTTTATGATTAGCAAATTAGTTTTGATGATGTTAAAAATGTTTTGGTGATGTGGATTGGTGTGTTGCTAGAAGTGTAAACCATAATGTTTAAAATGCAGGCGGATTGGTCAAAACCATATTCTAAAAATTCAGCATGTTGGAGCGTTCTAAGAGGTATTACAGTTGTCAAGAACTCAACTGTCAATTAAACACATTTGAAATCTGATGATTACTCTGTGTATGAAGCGTTAATTAACAAAATATTACAAAATATTTTTTAATGCCATGATAAAAAACGTGAAAACCAGACCATGTTTTAACTTTATTTAACTGATATATATATATATACTTACATACACAAACAATAACACTCATAAGCAGATAGGGTTAGTGCATGTACATACATATAAATGAAATACAAAGAATAAAAATAAAAAGTAAAGATAAAAGATAAATTTTAAATAAAATTCATCCCATGCTAATGAAATCATTGAAGAGAGAAGGAAAGTAATTCAGTACTTACTAAATGTTTTGCCACAGAGGCTACAGTCCAACATTTCTTTTGAGCATATGTATACATAAAAGACTTTGTCAATTGCATACCAACAAATATACTGACAATGAAAACCAAAATATCTTTCTTTTTTATTCTTTCTTCTAGATGGCAGAGAATAGATCTCTGTTTTTTTATTGCTCTGGTTGGTGACATTGTAACTTTGCAAAATAGTTGAAGTGGGTTTTTTTTCTTTATGTTTCTGTACTTGTAATTACTCCTGCTTCTGATATCACTGTTGTTTATGTTGTTGTTGCTTCTGTTGCTGTGACTTTTATTGCTGCTATCACTTCCACTGTTTGTTACCTCCCTTGTTCCAGCAATTGTTGGTAGTATGAAAAGAAGTATCTGTTGTATTTTCTTGTCAGCTGTAGATGATGTTGTTATGACTGTTTCACAGTTGTGAGGTTGGTTCTTTTATCAATTCAGCATTATTTGTTGAGTTGTCAGTTGTCAGGTATTGAATGTTTTCTGCTGTTTTTTTTTTTTTTCAGTTTAGGGAAATGTTTTATTATTTGTTGTTGTTGTTGGCAGTGGTTTAAAATCAGTTTTTTCTCTATTTCAAAAAAAAAAAAATATATATATAAGGCAGAAATATTAATTAACAAATTATTAATGCTTAACAAAATGATTCATTTATAGACTAAGATTCACAATTTAATAATTAACAAATTAATTCCTTATAAATTATTAAAAATGATTAATTTTAGCTTTTACTTGTTTCAGCCATTAGAATGTGGCCATGCTGGGGCATCACCTTGAGAATTTTTAAGCCGAATGAATGGAACCCAGTACTTGTTTTTTTAAAGCCTGATATTCATTCTTCAGTCTCTTTTGCTGAACCACTAAGCTATATGGATGTAAACACACCAACACCAATTGTCAAATAGTGGTGAGGAACAAACACAGACACAAAGACACACTCACGCATATTATTATCATCATCATTCAACATCTATTTTCTGCTGGCACAGATTGGATTGTTTGAGAAGACTTAGAAAGCCAGGGAGCTGCACCAGGCTTCATGTGTCTCCTTTGGCAAGTTTTTTTATGGCTGGATGCCCTACAGAATATACTGGATGCTTTTTCTGTGGCACAGATGCTTTTTATGTGGTTTCTTTCAGTTTCCATCTACCAAATCCACTCAGAGATCTTTGGTCAGCCCAAGGTGATAGTAAAAAGCACTTGCCCAAGGTGCCACACAGTGAAACTGAACCTGAAACTATGTGATTAAGAAACAAACATCTTACCTCTTACCATGTAGCGATACCTGTGCCTCCAAAACTGAATTGTTAACAAATTATTAACGAACCCAGTAACAATTCATCATCATCATCATCATCATCATTATCCTCATCATTTAATGTCTGTTTTCTCTGCTGGCATGGGTTAGATGGTTTGAAAGCTGCACCAGGTTCCAGTTTGATTAGGCTTACTTTCTATGGCTGGATGCCCTTCCTAATGCCAACCACTTCACAGAGTATACTGGGTGCCTTTTACATGTCACTGGTATAGGTGCCTTTCATGTACCACTGGCACTGGCCATATGATTTCACTTAGTTTCACGTGTTTTCTCAAGCACAGCAAATCACCAAAAGTCTTGGTAATTTCAATTATTAATCAATATATCTAATATAATAAATGTGAAAACTAATTTCTGTGTGTCAGTGTGTTACACTTCGACTCCCTCTCTCACTATTCCTTAACACTCCTACTATTGCTCATGTTGGGGTGAGAGTGATAGTAGGCATAGAGACGGTGAGAGCAGTGGCAAAAACAGAGAGAGAAAGAGAGAGAGAGAGAAAAAAAAGAGTGGGTATGTGAGAGAAAGAGGGCGTGACCACCTACCTAACAGGCTGAAGTAACATACTGAACGAAAACATACATTTAGCCTTTTTGTGATGGTAATAGGGTGACAGTAATAGTATGAGCTGTAGTTGTGATAGAGGCAGAGGCGGTGGTGATGATGGTGGTAGCTGAGGAGGTGAGGGATGAGGTGAGAGTAAGCGATGTGAAAGACAGTGGTGATGGTGATGGAGGGGAAGGCGACGAAGTCAAAGGTATTGATGGTGGTGGCATCAGAAGCCTGCATGGTGTGTGTATATGGCAGATGTGGTGGCGATGGTGGTGGTACTGTTGTTTATCATGCAGCTTTTCAATAAGTTCCAAATCAACAAATTATGTCATTGTTTTGATGAAAATTGTTCACTGCTTGAAAAATATTGTTGAAGTTTAATAGAATTTATTATGTACTCAATACATGAAGTGTTGTTGTTACACCCAAGGCCTAATGAAGAGCTCTCCATAGGAGCTAGCTTAAAAGCTGCCTGATAGGGCTGGTAATAATAAAATTAGAAAGAAAAAACAGATTCTAAAAACCACTTCCAAATCACTCAACCATGAAACATCTTTCATAATGAAACCTTCTTTACAAAACCTCACTTACAAACACCATTGCCATCACAATACCATAGCAACAGAAATTTTTATAGCCGGCCCACTGAAACTTTGCCTGCTTCTACAATACAAATTTTCTGCTTTAATATTATTTAGGTATGGCTATGTGGTAAGAAGTTTGTTTCTCAATCACATGTTTCCATGTTCAGTCCCACTGTGTGGCACTTTGGAAAAGTGTCTTCTACAGCCTGGGGCCGACCAAAGCCTTGTGAATGGACTTGGTAGATGGAAACTGAAAAAACATATATATATATATAAATATATGTAGAAGGTAGAAAAGTAACACAAAAGTTGATATGTATAAGGAAAATAAAAACAAGATAGAAAATGCGAAAATAATTTATCATGAAGAACACATTATTACCGGTTTTTGTCTTTTAGGCTTTTTCAACTAAGAATAATATAAGAAAAGCAATTAAAATTGGAGAAAAAAGAATTAAGTGAAATGTTTTACTCTTTAACTTGTTTCAGTCATTTGACTACAGTCATGCTGGAGCACCACCTTTAATCGAGGAAATCGACCCCAGAACTTATTCTTTGTAAGCCTAGTACTTATTCTATCCGTCTCTTTTTGCCAAACCGCTAAGTTACGGGGATGTAAACACACCAGCATCGGTTGTCAAGCGATGGTGGGGGGACAAATACAGACACACAAACACACATACATATATATATATATATACATATATACGACGGGCTTCTTTCAGTTTCCATCTACCAAATCCACTCACAAGGCTTTGGTCAGCCCAAGGCTATAGTAGAAGACACTTGCCCAAGGTGCCACGCAGTGGGACTGAACCCGGAACCATGTGGTTGGTAAGCAAGCTACTTACCACACAGCCACTCCTTTTATAGATATTTTATAGATATTTCCATAGTCTTCAGAAAGTCTGTCTCTCTCTCTATTCCTTTGTGAATGCCCCGTAGGTGGGTAGTAGTATATGTATGCATGTGTGTACATTTGTATGTATGTATTCTGCATATTCATGTGTTTGTGTATGTGTGTGTGTGTGTGTGTGTGTGTGTGTGTGTATTTGTGTGTGTACCTCTGACTCCTTGTGCGTGCATGTCTGAGTGTGTCTCAGTATGGGTTTTTGTGATTATGTATATGCGTCTGTTTATGTATGGATGTGTCCGTGTGCATGTGTGTATATAGTCATGTGTTTCAGTCTTCATTTGCATATGCATGTGTGTATGTGTGTGTATGTGTGTGTGTGTGTGCTTGTATGTCCATATTACTTATGTATCTATCTATCTGTATGTCTATCTGTTTACATTCATTTTCATTTACCTACATATATATGCAGGAGTGGCTGTGTGGTAAGTAGCTTGCTTACCAACCACATGGTTCTGGGTTCAGTCCCACTGTGTGGCACCTTGGGTAAGTGTCTTCTACTATAGCCTCAGGCCGACCAAAGCCTTGTGAGTGGAATTGGTAGACAGAAACTGAAAGAAGCCTGTCGTATTATATGTATATATATATATATATATATAT
>NC_069009.1:8258215-8263515 GCF_001194135.2 Octopus bimaculoides
CCTAGTATTTGAAAATCCAAATCTGATTATATGTGTGTTGATAATCTTACCATAGTGTGAGCTCCTTGGGAAGTGTCTACCTATCACTTCTCTAAACGTAGCTATCAGATTACTCCTGATATTTCTCCCAAATGGGATTATGAGCCAGATTTTATTATCCTTATTACTATCCTCATGGTTATTAATGTTGTTTTTAAAGAATTTTAAGTTACCTATGTTGTTTTTATGAGGGTACTTTGATTTATTTAGTTTATTTACTTTGTGTTTATTCCTATTATTATTATTATTATTATTATTATTATTATTATTATTATTATTATTATTGTTGTTGTTGTTGTCAGTTGTTTCAATTCCTTTGCTACCATTTTCAATATAGGAGACCCTTTCTTTATATCCTGCCTTATTTAGTGCTGCATTATAGAAATTAGCTTCATTATTATATATACACAAATATGTATACGTATATATATATACACAAATATGTATACGTATATACATACATATATATGTATATATGCATACATATATATATGTATATATAGTTGTGAGATAGGAATTTCAAATTCAAGCATCCATCACATTTTGAAATGTTGTTATATTTCAAGAATAGTCCATGATCTGAATGAAGATGATTTTGACTGAAGGTGGAATTTTGTAAATGGCACTTAGAAAATGTGTAGAAGGTACATTTTCCAACAAACCTTGCTCAGAGTGATGAGGTATTATTTAAATTAAATAGTTCGATTAACCACCACAAATGCACCTCCTGGGGACCTGAGAATCTGCATATTACAGACAACCATCATGTTAATTTTCCATGAGTCACAATGTGGTGTGGCTTATCATCAAAAGGAAGAATTGAACCATTCTTTTGAAACAGTACTGTGACTGGTCCCATTTACTTGAACTGGCTGTAACAATCTGTCAATGCAAGCATCCAAGAGGACTTTGACAATATGAAGTTTATTTCCAGCAAGACAGGGTGCCCAGCACTATCACAGTAATGTAAGGGCCAATCTTGATGAGGTTTTGCCAAATAGGCGAACTGGATGAAGAGTTTCAGCAGAAAACCCTCCATGGTCACCAGAACTCACACCACTAGACTTTTTTTAATGGGGATACTTCACCACTTAGCATTTATACTGACCATATCTGGCCAAAATATTTTATCTGTTTTATGTTCAAATTGGCTAAATCTTGTTTCTCACACTTGACCTACAATGTCACTCTAAAAATAAACAATCTGTTGTGTGAAAGTATGATGTCCCCTGGCAAGAATGGACTGGACCACTACATATAAATAGTAGCAGTCTAAGTAAGTGAGGCAGTTCATGTTGGAGGGCAGTTTTGTGCTAGTTCCACAGTTCATGGGTTTATAGTAAAAGTTGAAGTTCAAAGTTTACAGTTTGAGTTGGTGGGTTGGATTGCTAGTTCTTAAAAGATTGTTGTTATGTTATGTTGTGTGTGGTTGCTGCTGTCTGTTTCCCTTATATCATCATTACACTGTTGCAGTGTATTTATTTATCTATAAGGACAAGGATCGTTCAAAACTCACATTGGTTATTTTGACAAATTCTGCATCATGGAAAACCTATTAGCCACAGTAGTAGAGCTTCAAGATGTGGTATGATGTCAGCAACTGGGGAGCTGACCGCTGACTGGAACTGTGAACTGACCAGAATGGGGAGCTACTGGAAGAGGAAGAGGGGCAGAGGGAGCCTCAATTGGGATTTCGTGCCCTTTTCGAACGGGGTTGTTGTGATGAGAGGACGTGCCAAGCGATCATCTAGGTGTTGGGGAATCAGCTGTTATTTCTAGCGTTCTTCGGGTCAGGCCAGCCGCGAGGATCAGATACCGCAGGACAGACTCGTGCAAGGGAAGGAAAATGAGGTAAGCCGATTACTTCTACTCACATGCATACACCACACAAGAGAAGCAACAGGAACAACTACAGGAGTTGCAAAAACAAATACTACAATAACAACAACAACAATTAATTGAGTTACAGTCAGCAAAGTCCAAAAATCCAGGAAGCTTATTTATGTTTCCTGTGTATTATAAGAAGATATGAGCAATTTTTAACAATGAATACAAGTCATGATCAGAGGAGCAGAAAGTAAGGCTTTTATTATGCAAATTAGCTCCTACCAAACATGAGCGTTACTGCAACTTTATTCTGCCCAAAAAGTCAAGTGAGAATGGTTTCCAAGAAACCATGGAACTGCTTTCAAAAAGTTTTTGTGATAGAAGTTCATTATTCAACACCAGAATGGAGTGTTGGAACTTAACAAAAAATAAGGGGGAGGATTTGATCCCCTACGCCGGAATAATCAACCGTATGTGCAAAAATTTCAAACTCTAGGTTCTCACTCAGGATATGTTCAAATCGTGCAAGGACTTACAGCACCTGAAGATAGAGAAATTCAGGCAAGGATTCTCTCAAAAATGGAGCAAATGAATTAGAATTTATCTCTACAGACCATTGCAGAAAAATGTCAGACTATGGTAAATCTTAAACATGATGTGTAAAAAGTATAAGATAAAGACTGTAAAAATTCAAATGTGTCGTCCCAGGAAGCACAATCACAAAAAAGTATCAGGCCCCAATCTGTGTTATAGTTGTGGTGGCCTACACTACAAAAAGGATTGTCTGTTCAAAAACAAAAAGTGGTATAGTTGTCAGAAGTTGGGACACAGGAGTTCTCATTGTAGAACAAGACTAGAAGGTTCAAACACAAAAAGTTCTAAAGTGTTTTCAGTAGAGAGTGATTGTAGCAGAAAAACAAGAAAACTCGTGCACATAAAAATAAATGATGTGAATACCAAATTTCAGTTAGACGCAGGTAGTGACATCTTGATTAGAAATGCAGATACTTGGAGAAAATTGGCAAACCGAAATTACGTAAAACAGCAAAATTAGTGTGTGGTGTAACATTTCATGGGCAAAACCTATCGACATTTTGAGGTGAGACACATGAAGCAAAATTATTCATTGTGGATACTACAATCAATTTGTTTGGCACAGATTGGTTGGAACTATTTAATTTATGGTATATCCCCATTAATCTTTACTGCAATAAATAGTTGTCCTGTTAAAAACAAGTCTTCGGAAGAACTGGAGAAAAAACTGAAAAAAATGTTGCCGCAAGAGTGGCTGTGTGATAAGTAGCTTGCTTACCAACCACATGGTCCTGAGTTCAGTCTCACTGCATGGCACCTTGGGCAAGTGTCTTTTACTATAGCCTCGGGTCGACCAAAACCTTGTGAGTGGATTTGGTAGACGGAAACTGAAAGAACCTCATCGTATATATGTAAGTATATATATATATATATATATACATATATATATATATGTGTGTGAGTGTGTATGTGTGTGTATATGTTTGTGTGTTTGTGTTTGTTCCCCCAACATCGCTTGACAACCGATGCTGGTGTGTTTACATCCCCGTACTTAGCAGTTTGGCAAAAAAAGACCGATAGAATAAGTACTAGGCTTACAAACAATAAGTCCTGGGGTCGATTTGCTCGACTAAATGTGGTGCTCCAGCATGGCCACAGTCAAATGACTAAAACAAGTAAAAGAGTAAAAAGAACAGGTGTTATCTGAGGATTTAGGTCTATGTAGAGAGACAGAAGCCTATTTTCAAGTAAGTGAAAACGTGGTACCTATATTTAAAGCAAACAGAAAAGTACCATCTGCCCCAACTGAAACCGTAAATGAAGAGTTGGACAGCCTCAAAAAGAGTGGAGTCATCAAAAAGGTAGATTACTCGAAGTGGGCAGCACCCATGGTATGAAAAAGAAGTATAAGATTAGGCTGTATGTCAATTTCTCTACAGGATTAAATGACTACTTAAAAACGTACCACCATCCATTATTGACTGCAGAGGACATTTTTTCAAAGTTAAATGGTGGAAAATTTTTTTCCAAGTTAGATCTGTCTGAAGCCTATTTACAGATAAAAGTAAATGAAAAATGCTCAAAGTATTTGACATTAAATACACACAGAGGATTGTTCAGATGCACACGATTACCTTTTGGATTAAAAGTAGCACCAGCAATGTTCCAGCAAATCATGGATACTATGTTATCTGGTTGTGAATTTGCAATCCTGTACTTGGATGATATTCTGATCTAGAATAATTCTCATGAACAGTATGTGGAACATACAAAAGCTGTTTAAGAAAATTAAAGTTTGGGGTTTACTTTGAGTAAAGAAAAATGCGAATTCTTTCTACCCCACATTAAGTATTAAGGGCAAATAATTGACAGAAGTGATAGATGTCCTGACCTGTTGAAGGCAGATGCTTGCACCAAAGCATTTCTTGGGTTGGCAAACTGCTACCAAAACTACATTCCTAATATGCACAAGTTAAGAGTTCCATTGAATGACTTATTAAAAAGAGGAGTAAAGTGGAATTGGTCCACTAAATGCCAGAACACTTCTGAAGAAATAAGAAAAATTCTAATCTCAGGCCTGTTGTTAGCACATTACGATCCTGAAATGGACATCATTGTAGTGGCTGATGCTTCTGAACATGGATTAGGTGCAGTTCTACTTCATAAATAGGAAGACGGAAGTACAAAACCGGTGGTTCATGTCTCGCGCTTGCTAATAGCAGCAGAGAAGAGATGTAGTGAAATTGAAAAGGTAGCCCTAGGATTTATTTTTGCAGTTAAAAAATTGCACAGGTTTTTGCATGGCAGAAGTTTTTTATTGCAAACAGACCATAGATCTTGGCTGTTGATTTTATGGGCCTAAAAAAGGGTTACTGACTCAAACTGCAAACTGCCTATAACGCTGGGGTGTAATATTACTAAATTATAATTTCAAACGGCAATACATTCCATCGAAAGAATCAGTCAGGCGGATTGCCTTTTGAGATTAAAAAAATATGGAACCTCTAGAAGAAACTGTTATAGGCAGGTAAAAAGTGAAATTAAAGGTGTTATGACAAATGTTATCCAAGTACTACCAGTGACTAACAGGATATAAAAATAAAGGCTGTATCTATATATATAAAAATGAGAATGTGTGTCTGTCTGTCTGTCTGTGTGAATCCCTAAAACTCGAGAACTACGCAACCAATTTCATTCAAATTTTACAGATGCCTTACTTAGGGTTCCAGTTGTGTTTTAGTCAAAAAAAATTTTAACTTCTTCCAGAGTTCGAGCCCACAGCAACATAATATCTCCTCCACTATTTAAGTATTACGTGTCAAAAGTGAAACAAAAACACTCATGTCAAATACTTTCACTTTAAAAATGAAACTATTCTACTAACTGAAACAATCACATTT
>NC_069009.1:8264293-8267628 GCF_001194135.2 Octopus bimaculoides
AAATGAGACGCATCTTTGCCTCCACTGATTCACTTGCAAAGTGCTGAGTAAAATTATTTCGTTGCAGACCTCCTTTGGGTCTTTTTATTATCACTACGACACACATAGTCCCCAGTTGGTAACATTGATTTCAAGGCCCTCCTAGATGAGAAACTGGCATTCCACTTAATGTCTATGTTCCATGCTGGCATGGATTGGAGAGTTATTAATGTAGAAATATGGTATCGTAGCTACTAACAGTTGAGGGTTGCGTAGTCTAGACGGCGTTTTTAGATTTCATTATTCTCTTTAACCCGGGCAAAGCCGGGTATTTCTGCTAGTATTACATAAATGAAAGAAGCTTTAAAAATAAACAGAATAAAAATTCAGATACCTGTAGTTTTTCAATTTACAACAATATTCTGATGTATGCCCATAGAGTGGTGATTCCAACTACATTACAAAAAGATGTATTGCGACAGTTTTACTGCGGACATCCAGGAATGGCAAGGATGAATGCTCTGATGAGGAATTATGTCTATTGTCCATCTATGGACCAAGATATCAAGAATTTGGTGAGAACGTGCTAAAGTTGTGTGCTTGCGGCCAAAGCCCTGCTAGTAAAATATCGATCGTGGCCAGAGATGGAGAACCCATGGTCTAGGTTACACATTGACTATGCCAGACAGGTGAACAGAGCTTACTACCTAATCATAGTAGATAGCTGTACCAAGTGGCCGGAGGTTTGCAGGTGCTATAGACCAACCTCTAAGATAACTATAAAGCTCTTATATGAACTGTTTGCATGATATGATGTCCCTGACATGTTAGTTTCAGACAACAAAATGCAGTTCTGTGGGTATGAATTCAAGAACTTCTGTAAAAGGCATACACTAAAGCATATTTTCACTCCATCCTACCACCCGAGGTCAAATGGACTGGTAGAAAGATTTATGGACACTTTTAAGAGAGTGTTAAGAAAAGTAAGAAATGGATTAAGTAACAACAAAGCACTGACAAATTTCTTAAGAATATACTGAGTAAACCCCAATCCAAGGAAGTCTCCCACAGAATTGATGTTTGCAAGAAGAATAAAATCCATTTTTGATAAGCTTTAACCAGAGAAAAAAAGACATAAAGGAAATACAAAAGAGCTAACGAAATACATTAAGAAAGGTGATAAAGTGCATTTCAAAACCTATAGAAATGGTAAAGAAGGCTGGGAAGGTGGCCTTGTTACCAGGAAAATTGGAAGTATCATGTATCTAATTAAAGAATCACATGGTGAACATAAAGATACCAGATAAGGGAGATGCATACTTAAGATCAGCAAGAAATTCCTTTGGAAGTATTCTGTGAAATATTCAATGTACTGGTACCAAAAGTAATAGAGTCCTATAGAACCAGCATGAGGAAAAAAAAAGCAGTCCAAATACCTTCAGATAATGCCCAGGCGATACTAAAAAAAAAATTAATAAATCAGTTTCTTCATTCCTTTGGAACACAAAATCTCAAAAGGGGGGATGTTGTGCAAGAGTATAGCACCTCCTGGCAAGAATGGACTGAACCACTACATATAAATAGTAGCAGTCTGAGTAAGTGAGGCAGTTTATGTTGGAGGGCAGTTTCATGCTAGTTCCACAGTTCACAGTAAAGGCTGGAGTTCAACGTTTACAGTTCAAGTTAGCATGTTAGATTGTTGGTTCTTAAAAGCTTGTTGTTATGTTGCATGTGGTTACTGCTGTTTGTTTTGATTATATTGTTATTACACTGTTGCAATGTATTTGTCTATCCATAAGGATATAACATAATCCTATCACAGAAATCTCACAGCAACAAGATAATGCATGATTAATTCACACAATGTGAATGTAGGAAGGCAGAGAAATCACAAATCCCTTCAGGTAGAGGGCCTTGCTCGATCTGTAGAATAGGCATAGGTAGAAACTCTATAAGATACACCCGGTGTAAGCTTTAGACACATAAAAGGCATTGCAATATCAGAGGAAGGTTAACAAGGAAACTAACTTTTCTATGTGGAAGACGCACAGGCACAATAAATGTGGAAAATGTGCAAAAAATAGACTCCATCAACTGCCAGGGGGTCAAGCTAGAGGTATTAGATAGCTTCCATTACCTAGGTGACCAAGTTAGTTGTAGAGGGGGATATTCCAAGAGCATATCTGTGAGAATAAGATTAGGCTGGGAAAAGTTCAGAGAGCTCCTACTTCTGCTGGCAACAAAGGGCCTCTCTCTCAGAGTGAAAGGCAGACTGTATGATGCTACATGGCAGTGAAACGTAGACTGTGACAATTAGGGAATGTGTAGACTTGAAAGAAATGAAGCTAGCATGCTTTGCTGGATGTGCCTGTTTGACAGAGTGTAAATTCTTGAGAGAAAGGTTAGACATAAGAGGCATCAGATGTGGTGTGCAAGAGAGACAACTGCACTGATATGGTCATGTGATGCATATGGATGAGGACGGCTGAGTAAAGAAATGCCAATCTCTAACTGTGGAGGGAACCTGTGGAAGAGGTAGACCCAGGAAGACATGGAACGAAGTGGTGAAACATGATCTTTGAACTTTGAGCCTCACAGAGGTAATGACTAGTGACCAAGACCTTTGGCAATATGTTGTGCTTGAGAAGACCCGGCAAGTCAAGTGAAATTATAGTCATGGCTGATGCTGGTGTCATGTAACTGGTACCCATGCTGGTGGCACATAAAGAGCACTGTTGGGAATTTGATAACCTTTGGAGGAGATGGCAGGTGTTTATTAGCCTTCACCCTTCGAAATACAGTCCACTTGATCATTTCTACAAGGACCCTGTTATGTTTCTATTTGTATCAGCCTTCTATCATATCCCTAAGGCATCTGGTCAGAATGTGGCTCCGGTTGCAAAAGTACATTCTGCACTGCTGGCAGAATGGGTTTTTTTCTTAACCCCATATTTTAAGGCTATTTGGAGTTGGCAAGGGGTCAGTGACAGCTCAAAGGAAGAAGCACAATCTTCCCTGGTCAATGCTTAAGTTCCTTCCAGAACAGGGACACTCAAGTGCCAGGTTCTACTGCATTCATTGACTCTGGTGGGCAACACTGAACGAACCAGGTGTTTTCACACCTTTTTACCATAAGAGAGATTTTTTTTTTCTCCATGGTAACAGCAGTGTATTTGCCTTTTAGCAGTTGAAATATGTGACAAACATGTTTCAACCAACCTAAATTCTGTTCATACCTAAACACTGCTTTGCACCAATGCTTCGTTTTATATATTACGGACCGAGACCTTTGGAAATGGGCTGTGCGTGAGAAGACCCGGCAAGCCAAGTAAGATCGTTGCCAGTGCCCCTGGACT
>NC_069009.1:8267881-8269968 GCF_001194135.2 Octopus bimaculoides
ATATATATATATATATATATATATATATATATATATACGTACATACATACATGCATACATACATGTTGGATTTTTAAGCAAATCACCACAATTCCTGGTCCCTTGTCATCTCAGTGAGTCCCAGCATTTGAAGACCTTTTCTCGCCACTTCATCACATGTCCTCCTGAGTCTACCACTTCCACAGGTTTCCTCCACAATTAGAGCTTGGCACTTCTTTATGCAGCTGTCTTCATCCATACACATCACATGACCAAACCAGCAGTCTTCTCTCTTGAACACAACATCTGATGCCTCTTGTACAGTTTTCCTCTTAAATCACTTACACTCTGCCATATATGCACATGGACATTACCCATCCAGTGGAGCATGCTAGCTTCATTTCTTTCAAGCCTTCACAAGTCCTCTGTAGTCATAGTCCATGTTTCACTGCCATGTAACATAGCTGTACGTACACAGGCATTATACAATCTGCCTTTCACTCTGAGGAAGAGGCCCTTAGTTACCAACAAAGGTAGGAGCTCTCTGAACTTTACCCAGCCTGTTCTTATTCTAGAAACTACACTTTCAGAACTTCCTCCACCATTGCTAACTTGGTCTCCTAGGTAACAGAAGCTATCTACTACTTCTAATAACCTCCCCAAGCATTTGTCGGAGTCTGTTATCTGCATATTATTAGTGCTTATTGTACCAACACACCTGCCACACACAAAGACTATTTTCTCTGTTAACCTTCCTGTGATAGCGTTACACTTCTTATGTGTCCAAATCTTGCACTGGGTACAACGTATGGAATTTCTACCAACATATCATGCAGGGCCATCTCCCTGATTTGTGATTTGTCTGTTTTCCTACTCACTAGGACTTTGGATTTTACTAAATTAACTCTAAGGCCCTTTGATTCTAGACCATGCTTCCACACCTGAAATTTCTTCTCTAGGCCAACTATAAGAACAAGGTTATTAGTGTAGAGAAGTTCCTAGAGGCAGTTAGTCTTAAATGCTTCTGTTATGGCCTGGAGGACTATGATAAATAAGAGGGGGCAGAGAATTGATCCTTAGTGAATTTCTACTTATACACTAAATTCATTGCTGTACTCATTATCAACTTACTTCTATATTGACCACCAAGATACAGGAGCAGCAGACCTTGTCAAATGCTTTCTCCATATCAACAAAGCCAGATACAGAGGTTTATTTTTGGTTAAATGCTTCTCGTGCTGTTGCCTTACCAGGAATATAGCATCAGTCGTGCTCCTGCCAGGCACAAAACCAATCTGCATCCCATCGAGGCCAACTCTCTTCCTAATTAACTGAATTCTCTGTAACTTTCATGTCTCTTCTATCCAGGCTACAGATTTACATTTGTTCCATTATCACTAGTGTAGCTAGTAACTAGGGTAGGTAGCAACTAGGGTAGGTAGCAACTAGGGTAGCTAGCAACTAGCATAGCTAGCAACTAGGGTAGCTAGCAACTAGGGTAGCTAGCAACTAGAGTAGCAAGCAACTAGGGTAGGTAGCAACTAGAGTAGCAAGCAACTAGGGTAGCTAGCAACTAGGGTAGGTAGCAACTAGGGTAGGTAGCAACTAGGGTAGCTAGCAACTAGGGTAGCTAGCAACTAGGGTAGCAAGCAACTAGGGTAGGTAGCAACTAGGGTAGGTAGCAACTAAGGTAGGTAGCAACTAGGGTAGCTAGCAACTAGGGTAGCTAGCAACTAGGGTAGCTAGCAACTAGAGTAGCAAGCAACTAGGGTAGGTAGCAACTAGGGTAGCTAGCAACTAGGGTAGGTAGCAACTAGGGTAGGTAGTAACTAAGGTAGGTAGCAACTAGGGTAGGTAGTAACTAGGGTAGCTAGCAACTAGGGTAGCTAGCAACTAGGGTAGCTAGCAACTAGGGTAGCAAGCAACTAGGGTAGGTAGCAACTAGGGTAGGTAGCAACTAGGGTAGCTAGCAACTAGGGTAGCTAGCAACTAAAGTAGCTAGCAACTAGGGTAGGTAGTAACTAGGGTAGCTAGCAACTAGGGTAGCTAGTAACTAGGGTAGGTAGCAACTAGGGTAGCTAGCAACTAGGGTAGGTAGCAACTAGGGT
>NC_069009.1:8269978-8272682 GCF_001194135.2 Octopus bimaculoides
GCTAGTAACTAGGGTAGGTAGCAACTAGGGTAGCTAGCAACTAGGGTAGGTAGCAACTAGGGTAGCTAGCAACTAGGGTAGCTAGCAACTAGGGTAGCTAGCAACTAGTGCTTGGAAGGAAGGTGTGTAGTGTGTGATTGTTGCATTGACCATGATAGAGAAAGTTGAGCAGAGAATCTGCAACAAATTTTGCCAAAAGCTCAGCAATACCTGCACAGAGGCTTACACAAAGTTTTCAAAAAGTTTTCATCATTCTCAACACAATCAAGGAGATCTTGTACAATTGAGACCCAAGTGTCTTTTTGGTCAGCTGAAAGCAGTTTTGGCGCAAACTCAGCAGACACGTGTCTCATACCCAAATCTTCAGTGATAATGGAATGAACTGAACTGTATCTAATCTACACATTCTCTGATAACTCATGGATGGTTATTCAACGATTTCCCCTCACAGCTGCAGGCACATCTGCGATGTCTTTCTCAGTTCTGCTGGTTGTTGGTCTCCCAAAACCTTTATCACTACTGACATTTTTGCGGCCATCTTGGAACCATCTGAACCAATCGTACACTTGTGTGTGGCTCATACACTCCTCTCCATTTGCTTTCTTCAGTTTTGCATCAGCCTCTGAGTAGGTATCACCATGACAGCTTTCTCTGTCATAGTCAATGCTATGATTACACGCTACACATCTTCCTTCCAAGCACTGCTGTAAACAGCAGAAGTAAGCTAGAATGTTAAAACTTAGTGTACAAGCACAGCAGAGTTCAATGTCAATCTGTACCAAGAGGCTTTATTCAGCATACTTCAGCTTCATTACTATGGCAACAGTTCAGATACTTACTGATCAGACCTCATACACTCCTCCTTGGACAAGATGTCAGTCCATTACAGGATTACTCCATTTTACCAACTGAGTGGACTGGAGCAATGTGAAATGAAGAATTTTGTTCAAAAATACAACACATTGCCTGGTCTGGGAATTGAAACTACAATCTTACAATCATGAGATCAACCCGCTAACCACTTAGCTATGTGCCTCCACATGGAATACATATTGACAAGTCCCTTAACCCCTTGTGGATCATTGGAGTGCTGCAACCATGCAGCATATGTAGGATGAGAAAGCCTGATAGAGCCCTTCCCTCTCCGGGCTAAACTCATTTCTACAGCTGAGTGGACTGGAGCAATGTGAAATGAAGTGCTTTGCTCAAGAACACAATGTATCACCCGGTCAAGGAATTGAAACCACAATCTTACGATCATGAATCTGACACCCCGACCACTAAGCCATGAGCCTCCACATGGAATACATTTACATACACACCAACAATAATGCAACACACACACTTGTGCTATGTTGTGACATTCATACCCATGACTGCAAGTTTACCCACATACACACACATGCATATAACATGCACACATATATGCTACATCAACTAATTTCAGGTAACCACAAACCTCAAGAGCTGTCTTGACTTAAACAAAAGAGACTTTCCACTTTCTTAGAGGCTGGTTTTGAATTCTGTAAAAAACAAACAAGCCATCTGCCTGCTCACCCACACACAAACCTATCCACCTCCCCAACTACCTAACTATCTACACACACACACGTATGTTGGATCTAGGTTAGAAACCAACTCTTTCTCTATTGGCAAAAAAAAACTTGAAATAAAACTGAGTAACGACACAGACAGACCAAGACTGAAGACATCAACCCCATTATTGCCGACTAAGAGAGAAAGTCTTCCAGATATTATCTTCCCATGAAGTATAATGAGGTGGCCAAAAAGGTCTGGAAGAAGATAATAAAAAAGAAAATACCTGCAAATGAAGTTGACCATTTTGAGAACGATGGGTCAAAACAATATTGGTGGAACTTCGAAATTAGAATAGCCACCAAGTTAAAACACAACCAGCCAGATAAAATTGTGTGGGACCACAAAGAAAACATATGTTCTGTTGTGGAAATCAGCTGCCCTCTGGACACCAATGTGGTTAGAAAAATACAAAAGAAAGAGAACATCTATGGACCATTGATGAGGTGTTTGCTGATCCAGTACCCAAGATACACTTTCACCTTTATACTTATTATTAATGCAGCACCAAGATACATACCATTCCATCTGGAGCAAAGTATGGTTCAACTTGGGATCTCAAGGAGAGAAAGCAAATGCCACAAAGGATCGTGATATCTGGAAGTATAAAAAAGGGGGAGGCCTTCTTAAGATTTAAAGGACGATGGTTAGAATAAGATGCTTTGCTTCATGACTTTGCTGTCAAGTAGGAGGCTGGTCAGAATTTATTCTAAAATTAAAACGAGAAAGGGAAGAACACACACACACATATACATATGTGCAAAGTCACAATCTGAATAAGCTTAGAGTTTTCAGGAAAAGAAATCAACCAGCTAATTCACACATTACAAATATAATCTGTAAGTGGAATAATAAAAATATGCAGTATTTTTCTCAAGTTTAAAGTGTGAGTTTTTTTTTTGTTATTTACATTCCAGTGGTGGAGTTTTGCATCGTTGTTAGAAACCATCTTCTTCCTCAGTGAAAGAATTTAAATAATTAAAACTGGAAGAAAACAAACCAACACATGAACAAACAACACAAACGAACAAACAAGCAAACAAATGAACAAATGTACAAATGAACGAATGAATGAAAGAACAAATGAACGAACAAACAAATGAATGAA
>NC_069009.1:8273142-8277188 GCF_001194135.2 Octopus bimaculoides
ACAAATGAACGAACAAATAAATGAATGAATGAACAAATGAATGAACAAACAAATGAATGAATGAACGAACAAATGAATGAACAAACAAATGAGCGAATGAATGAACAAATGAACGAACAAACAAATGAGCGAATGAATGAATGAACAAATGAACGAATGAACAAACAAATGAACGAATGAACGAACGAACAAATGAACGAATAAACAAATGAACGAGCAAACAAATGAACAAATGTACAAATGAACGAATGAATGAAAGAACAAATGAACGAACAAACAAATGAATGAACAAACGAATGAACAAATGAACGAACGAACAAATGAACGAATGAACAAATGAACAAACGGACAAATGAACGAATGAACAAATGAATGAATAAATAAATGAACGAACAAACAAATGAACAAATGTACAAATGAACAAACAAACAAATGAATGAATGAATGAAAGAACAAATGAACGAACAAACAAATGAATGAATGAACAAATGAACGAATGAACAAAGAAATGAACAAATGATTGAACAAACAAATGAATGAACAAACAAATGAACGAATGAGCAAATGAAAGAACAAACAAATGAACGAAAGAAATGAACAAACGAATGTATGTATACACCTACATATACGCGCGCGCACGCGCACACACACACACACACACACACACACACACACACACACACGTGCGACAGTACAGGAAATTTGAATATTTGGCTGCTATTTCTAAAAGATATTTCTACGACATATAGCATAGTAACAATTGCTATTTAGCCTCAGGTCAATATGAAAGTAATATATTTCTGATCCTAATCGTTCTGTAGATTAGTTCATGTGTATTTTGAAGGAAATTTGGTTGCTATAACAACAAAACAAGGTATTTATGAAATAAATCATTATTTTACATTTAGCCCTTGTCATGTAGACATTGGATTTTCTTACTAGAGCTGATAAGATACTAACTACTAACATGAAAGCATTACATATAAGTTGTTAGTCTGAAATATTCCTGTTGATAGCCAAATTCTGTTAGTGCACGTGTGTGTGTGTGTGTGTGTGTGTGTCTGTCTGTCTGTTTGCGGGCATTATGTATGTATGTATGTATGTATGTATGTATGTATGCATATATGCAGGCATCTATGTATGTTATCAATCAGTTTCATTTCTGTATTTCTTGTCCATAGAGAAAGAGCCGGACTCTAACATAGATTCAAGGCTCCTTCATTGGAACTTTTATCAACATCATCTAGGTATTTGTGCATATGTGTGTGTGTGCAGTATTTGGTGTTAGTGTATGCGCAGATTTGTATGTTTGTTTTATGGATGCGTTTTTATGTCTAGATGCATGCATATGTATTTATGTGCTAAATTTTTGGAAAGTTTTACATATCTTTACAGTTCCATTGATGGCTTGAATCTGTAGTCTTCTAATCAGCCTTTTTCTTTCAGGTTTTGAGAACCCTAATTTTTCCAGGTTTTTGTATGTATGTATGTATGTATGCATGTATGTATGTATGCATATATGCAGGCATGTACATATGTATGTAAGAATGTATGTATGCATATATGCAGGCATGTATGTATGTATGTAAGTATGTATGTATATATGTACTTCTCCTTCCCTTTTTAATTTGGTAGCAAGGTTGTGAAGGTGTCTTGTTTTAAACATCATCCTTTGAATCTGAAGAAGGTCCTAACAGACTTTTATGGTCCCAGATATCATGGTCAATCATGGTGTATAAATTAAGGATTTGCTTTCTCTCCTCAAAATACCAAGTTCAGCCATACTTTGCTCCAAGGCATGCTGGTATTTCATTTATTTTTTATTCATTTATTCATTTATTTGTTTCAGTCATTTGACTGTGGCCATGCTGGAGCACCGCCTTTAGTAAAGCAAATTAAACCCAGGACTTATTCTTTGCAAGCCTAGTACTTATTCTATCGATCTCTTTTGCCGAACCACTAAGTTACGGGGATATAAACACACTAGCATCAGTTGTCAAGCAATGTTGTGGGGACAAACACAGACATACAAACATATACACACACATACGAAATCGAAATCGAACCAAATTCGACGACTGGCACCCATGCCAACCTCTCCTTCATTGGACACTAAACTCTGCTTGTGAAGACCTGTTGGGGCAAGTGAAATCGAAATCATAATTGAACCATATTCGATGACTGGCACCTGTGCTAGTGGCCTGTAAATAGCACCATTTGAGCGTAATCGTTACCAGCATCGCCTTACTGGCACTTGTGCCGGTGGCACGTTAAAAAATCACTCAAGCGAGGTCGTTGCCAGTGCCGCTGGACTGGCTCCTGTACAGGTGGCACGAAAAAACACCATTTTGAGCGTGGCCATTGCCAGTACCGTGTGACTGGCCCTCCTGCCGGTGGCACATAAAAGCACCCACTACACTCTCGGAGTGGTTGGCGTTAGGAAGGACATCCAGCTGTAGAAACTCTGCCAGATCAGATTGCGGCCTGGTGCAGCCATCCGGTTCACCAGTCCTCAGTCAAATTGTCCAACCCATGCTAGCATGGAAAGCGGACATTAAACGATGATGATGATGATGATATATACGATGGGCTTCTTTCAGTTTCCGTCAACCAAATCCACTCACAAGGCTTTGGTCAGCCCGAGGCTATAGTAAAAGACACTTGCCCAAGGTGCCACGCAGTGAAACTGAACCTGTAACCATGTTGTTGGTAAGCAAGCTTCTTACCACACAGCCACTTCTGCGCCTATGTACCCTGTTGCTACAATAATAATAGGTATGAAGCTGAAAGAGTATCTTGGGTACTAGATTTGCAAACTCGCTCATATATAAGTGTGTGTGTGTGTGCGCGCACACATGCATATGTATGTGCATGTGTGTATACATGTATATATATATATGTATGTATGTACATAAGTATGAATGAGATATCTACATAGCAGTTTGACTTGTTAGAAATAATAGCCAAATTCCATTCAAGTATATCACTCATGCATACCTCTCCTTTCTGCCATATGATATATTCAATGTCATCTTGAGCACAATGCATGAACATTGACCAAACAATTTGTACATTGAGGGATAGTATTCTGAGCCACATTCCTACTTTAAAAACAATCTATTTTTAGAACAGCAACAAGAATAGACATAATTCATGACACAGCTCCATATAATAAACACTTTTGACGATCTAATGTGAAACCAGTCAAGTGTATTCCTATATCTTAAAATACAGGGTGTCCACAAAGTCTGGGTACATGGAGTAAATTTTTTAAAAATCATAACATAGACAATTAAATATAAGAAATAATTTCTTAAAGCATGTTAATCCTATGTACCCAGACTTTGTGGACACCATGTAGAATTAAATTGTAATGTATTTTCTGTGCATTTTCAATTTCATTTCTTCTATTCCGGCACTTATTTAGATTAATAATTATAATGATAATAATAGTCAAGATGAAGAGTGCGATTCGACTGTATAGATATTTTATTCGTTCAACAAATAAAATATCTATACAATCGAATCGCGCTCTTCGTCTTGACTATTTACTTTCGTGAAGACTTACGTCAATCCTTTTTAAAATAATAATAATAATAATAATAAAAATAATAATAAGCATATATTACTTCTTTATATTCTTCCCGATTCCATTTAATTCTTTTACATTCTTGATTTTGTGGTCGTTGTGGTGGTGAACTTTGGTGGCTTAATTTGGGACAAATTTCAGGTTCATATTCGGGGAAGATATTCTGCCATTTGAAAATTTTTCGTCGTCAGGCTGACAGATTCCTGACAGGCGCGCTTCCATTATAACCATTGGACAAGCGATTTGGTGTACTGTTTGAATTTTTTTTTTTTAAGTAAAGTTAAATTATAATTAAATTTTCATTTTTTAATTTTTTAAATTTTATTTTACAAATTTATTATTTTTTTAAATATATTTTTAAAACCACTAATCTTCATACAGGGGCCGCGTTTATCATCATTAGCAGCAGCAGCACTACCACCACCACCAGTAGTTGTAGTAGCAGCAGCAACATCAC
>NC_069009.1:8278620-8286254 GCF_001194135.2 Octopus bimaculoides
ACCATTTTCGCTACAACCACTAGACAGATAAAAATTGCCTGCTCCTCTCGGCCAAAAGAGGGTGGTGGGGCATTCTTTACAATGGATTCAGCTGATAGCCAGGTCCATCCCACATGCGACTGCAGGTGTTCAACATAAACCCACAGGTCAGCAATACTTGGGCACTGGACTAGGGTGTGCAGAATGGTTTCATCGTTCTGGGTGCACCTCAGGCAGGCCTGGCTGACGGCACTTCCATGCCTGTAAAGTTTATCCCAAACAGGCAGTGCTCCTTGGTAGCACTGCCAGGCAAGGGATTTCTGGAAGTTATCCATAGGCCCAGGCCTGAAAGTTCACTGAAACAGACTGGTTAGTTGATCTTCATCGATGCCCAGAGTTTCCCCAAAAATGTCATTGCACTTTCCCTCCACTAGCCCCCTATAGAATGCTAGAGTAAAACTACTACCAACTGCATTGCCAGCCTGGTGGAGGGCTGTGAGTGCTTGATAGCACTTGAGGTGCCAAGCGCCCCTCTATGCCTAATCCAGGATTGCAGCTCAGTCAAAGAGACGAGCTGTGGAAAAGTGTGTCTTACAAATGGTGACCATACCTGCTCACCATCAAGGAAACGCTGGAGATGTCACAACCTCAGCACATGTTTCCACATCAGTAACTGTGGCATACCCAGCCCTCCATTCAGCAGATGGAGTGCCTGACCAGTGGAACATGCCCCTTCCACAGAAAGCGGAAGAGTAAGTGCACCAGCTTGGTCAACCAGCAAACAGGGCAGGGGACAACAGTCAAGCGGTAATAGATGACAGATGCGATGAACACATTTGCCACCTCAGCTTGACCTTTCAGGGACAACTTTCTCTCAGACCATTTCTGGGTGAGATTGGCTACCCAGCTCGACACCTCGTCCCAGTTTTTCTCTACCTGGGAGTCCAGACCAAACCAAACTCCAAGCAACTTAATGGGACCATCTGTCCAGTGCCCCACCACACTGTCGGACAGCATGGACTTGCTTCTCCTGGTGCTGAGTTGCAAGCCCACTGACTTTGCATTAATTTTAGCTCCTGTCACCGCTTCATGTTCTTGTAGTGTTTCACCAATCAGGTCTATATGCCTGTGGTTCAACACTATGACAGTGACATCATCAGCATAAGCAGACACACTTCTCCCACATCCTAGATCATGCGGGACACCCCTCAAAGCCTCCAACTTCCGCAGTAATGACTCAAGAGTCAGTACATACAGTAGGGAGGAGAGAGGACACCCTTGACAGACTGAATGCAAGATGCTGAATGGCTCCGACAGGTGACCATTCATCCGAACAACCGAGTAGATGCCACTGTACAAAGCAGCAATCCAACTACAGAAAACTGGACCAAAACCAGCTGCCCTGAGGAGAGCTGCCAAGTATTGATGGTTGACCCTATCAAAAGCTTTAGACTGATCTAAATTGATCAGAGCCCCACCCATGCCAGCATCGTTATCCACCCTCTCTATGATGTATTGCATATGATGGAGGTTATTGTGAATACTCTTGGTTGGGATGGTGCAAGTTTGTGCCTCACCAATCAATTTGTCCACGACAAGCACTAATTTCTTGGCTAACACCTTGGCCAAAATCTTCAACTCTGCATTGAGCAGAGTGATGGGCCTGAAATTGACTATAATGTCTTCCTTGTTTGCGTCCTTTCTCAGCAGTGCCACTACCCCTCAACAGACAAAAGTGGGAATTCTCCCATTTTGCTGCCAGTTGCAGCAGATGTTTGCTAAGAAGCCCACAAACAAGTCTGGTATCGAAGTATAAAGCTCGTAGGGCAGACCATCCAAACCCGGTGATCTACCTCTCATGCAACTCTTCATCATTTCCTGTATTTCTGCGGCTGTAAAAGGCCTTTCACAGCACTCTGCCTCACTCACCGAGAGTCGTGGCAGGCCGTCCAGGTAGACTCTGAAGTCTACTCTGTTATCCATCCTACCATTCGTCCTGAACAGTTGAGGAGCAAAGTGCCACTGAAAAGCCACACACATCTGTTTCAGTTCGAACACCACACATTTGTTCTAGTGCACCAAAGACCGAATGGTGGCTTTATTGCCACTTTTTGCCTCCGCCATGCAGGCCCATCGTCACACTTTCGTTCCCTCCCCACTTAGTGAACGTGCCTTAGCTTTGACAACACAGCCTTCGTGTTTGGCATCGAAAAATTGGTCGAAGTCCACTCACCACCAACACGTCAGTCCTAAGTTCCCTAAGTCCTAAGTGCCTCATCTAACTTTCTAACTAAATCTCCCTCTATTCTATTTCTTTCTACCGCTAATGCCTTTTTAAACCTAATCGATTCTACTCTAATTGCCCTTTTTAAGTGCAAACCACCAGTTGTTGACGATTGTACCTGTCAATGCCCGCTTAACTATCACTAATCCGGTCTCTGTAAGCTTGACACTCCGGTAACATGCTCAGCTTCCTGTAACTGGGACCCTGTCTATGAAGCCTATCTAAGTTAACCATACAGAGCACAAATTTATGGTCTGTGTAGCCAACTATGTGAAATTGTGGACACCCTACGCTATACTTATCCGCTAGCCTACAGTAGTACTCTGGTGGTACTCCGGCTAGTGGTGGTGGTACTCCGACTGGTATTGCTGGTGGTGATGGTACTCCGACTGGTTGCTTTACTTTGGCTGGTGGTGATACTCCGTCCGGTGTTGTTGGTGTTGGTGTTAGTGGTGCCCTGGTGACTACTGGAGGCAGCATCACAGTTGCTGGTGGTTATGGGGTTGCTTTCTGCTGCTGCACTAGAGATGCCCCTGCTTCTGTTGTCACTTGCAGCTTTCCTCGCATTTCTTTGTATTTGGGGCAGTTGACCTTGAGGTGCTGGTCGTTCCCACAAAAGTAGCACCTCAGCCACCTGCCCTCCACAGCCATGTGCAGTCTCATGCTGTCTAGTAAATTGATGGCATCAGGGATAGAATTTATGGGGCCTCTTGTTCAATTTGAATAAGAGGCTCCAATCCCTGACCCATCCCCAATTTTGTTGGTGCAATTTATGCACTTCCAGTATATTGGCAGTGTCCTCTATATCAAAGAGGACAGCTGCCACCAGCCAGCATATATTTATTTCAGGGGGCACCTCCACAATTTTAATTTTTGTCACGCGCCGACCAAGGTATGTCAGCATGAGCAGTAATTCCTCCATTGATAGGGGCACGGTGGAATGCTGTTTTGCCTCCTCCTCAGTTGAAAAACACACTTCCACCACACCAAAGCACTTTCCTCTCGTCACAGGTTTTGTTTTGAGGGCCATTTCCAACTTTTGTTGGGTGGCTTGTTCTACTCTTTTCTTCTTGATGTTTAAAACTCTGTATATTACTGATTTTCTATTTGTTTCCTTTAGTAATTCCCAAGAGGTGTTATGGAAGACATTGTTTCCTTTCTTCCTTAACAACTCTTTTGCATTTTGTGTTTCTTTTGTTTGCTTTGCCACCGAGGCGAAACCATTGCGGTTAGATTTGTTGCTGTTTGTGTTTATGGTGGTGGTGGTGGTGTCAGTGTCATTCTTTTTTTTTTTCTTTTCTCTCTTCCTCCTCTTTTTTAGGAACAATAGTGGTGATTTCTTGGTTTACTATATTTTCTGGGTTTTCTTTGTTGTTGTTAATGGTGGTGGTGGTGGTGTTGGCACCGCTGCTCGTGATTGGGCTGTTCAGAGGCGGAAAATCTTGACTGTGCTGGCTGTCAGACTGTCAGAACAGCCACTGCCACTCACCTTGACAGAAGAAGCTATCTTGTTTTTTCGTCAAACAAAAAATAAGAACGTTATTTACATTATTTACATTTGACGGATATTTCTCCTCATCTTGTTTGTTGTTAACACAACGTTTCGGCTGATATACCCTCCAGCCTTCGTCAGGTGTCTTGGGGAAATTTCGAACCTGGGTTCTCATTCCTAACGATGTTACTATTATTATTTATTATTATTATTACTATTATTAATCAGGTCGCTGCCGTGAATCGAACTCGGAACCTTGGGGTTAGTAGCCCGCGCTCTTAACCACTACGCCATATGCCCGTGGGCATATCCGTCAAATGTAAATAATGTAAATAATGTAAATAATTCCTCATCTCTTAAATATAGAACTGTAAAAAATAAGAAATATTGTAAGTGGACAAAAAGTCCAAAATTCGTCCCTAAAAGGGGGAAATTTTCAACAAAAGAACCCCTTCTGCACACCAAAAACGGTTCAGAAAACAAAAACAAACAAACAAACAGTTAATAAACTTGAAAAAATCACAAAGTCCACCTGTTGCAGCATGACTCTGAAGAACCCCCCCAGATCGCCTCAAGGTCGTCAAATGAGAATTCCAGCACAGGCTCGACCTCAGAATCATCAACCTATCCAGCAGCAACTGGTTCTCACTGCATAGCCAAGAAGTCATCAACTGACTGGTGAGTTTGCGGGGACTATCGATCACTGAATAAATGCACCATACCTGATTCATATCCTGTGCCTCATCTACAGGACTTTTCTAGCTCGCTGCATAGAGCTCGCATCTTTTTGGATATCAACTTTGTGCAAGCTTATAATCAAATCCCTGTAGAGTCCACGGATATTCCAAAGACTGCAGTGATGACACACTTCAGAATGTTTGAATTCCTGTGTATGCCTTTTAGTTTACACAATGCAGCACAGACATTTCAGTGTTTCATCGACATTGTTACCAGAAGTTTGCCTTCTATGCACACACAGGCGACTTACTTGTGGCCAGCAGCTCAGATGAAGAACATTTAGTAGAAAGTGGGTTATACATCTTTAGATTGTATACCTGACTTTCTACTATAAAATTAAAGAAATAGACGGAACGCTGAACTCCAGACTAAACAACTCAAACAACATTTATTTAGGTGGTAAAATATACATATCTTTAGTTATACATCTTCAGAGGTGAGAATAACGAGCTGTCGAGTATAAGACCGAAAGATGTAGAGACAGCTTTAAACATACGTCCATGCTCAATCGCTGGCCAGCGAGAAAGAGAATGAATTGAGCGGGAAACGCTTGCTTGTTTAATTCTACGCATGCGTAAGACTACGCATGCGCAGGCGTTACCACAAACATGAACAACACCTGTACCTGCTATTTCAATGCCTGCAGGAATATGATATCATTATCAACCCCAGCAAGTGCACATTCAGAGTTGTGTCCCTTCATTTTCTCAGGCACATCGTTGTTAAAGATGGCATTCGCCCACTTCCAGACAAAATCAAAGCCACTGTGGATTTTCCACCACCCACATGTCTTTATAAACTGCAGGAATCTCTTGGCCTGATGAACTTCTACAGCAGATTCATACCTCACTGTTCAGAGACAGCCCAACCACTCACAGATTTGCTGTGACAGCAAATAAGCAAAAATGTAAATATTGCTCTGAGGGAAAAAGAACTTGCCTCTTTCGCTGAATTGAAAAATGTGTTATTCAGCTCTACCATGCTGGTGTATCCCATTCCAGACACTCCACTGTGTGTACTGATAGATGCATCTGATTCCAGAGTTGGAGGCATGCTTCAACAACTCACTGACGGTATTGGCAACCTGTATCTTTTTTCTCTAAGCACTTACAACCCACCAAGACCAAATACTTTTGGTCATGAATTATTAGCAGTATATCTTGCTGTCAAGCATTTTTGACATATGCTAGAAGGTCATGTTTTCTCAATCTACACTGACCATAAACTGCTTGTTTATACATTCAACACGAAGCCCTATTATCACTCACCTAGGGAAGTCCGACATCAAGGGTTAGGGTTAGGGTTAGGGTTAGGGTTAGGGTGCAAACAACTCTGTAGCTGATTGCTTTGTTATGTAAGGATTTAATGCAATCCACACCACTGCAACTATTGATCTCCAGCAGATTGCAACTGATCAACAAAATGACGACAAGCTACTAAAGCTCCGGAATTCATCAGCTCTGAAATTTCAGCAATCACTGTTACTGTCTGCTACAGGCTATATTTAGTGCAACACCTCCATCAACCATGAACATCCATACGTGCCGCAGAAACATTGACGCGATATCTTTTCTACATTGCATTCCGTAGCACATCCTGGTATCCGCACCACACAAAAGCTGATATCAACCCGTTTCATGTGGCCTAACATCAACAAGGGCACCTGTGAATGGGCTAGGAGCTGTGCCACATGCCAAAAGATTGACCAACACATCAAATCTTTTATCAGTTCCTTTACAACTCCTGATGCACGTTTTCAACACGTTCACATCAACATTGTTGGACCTTTGCCCCCTTCTAACAACTGCTTTCACCTGCTCACTTGTGTTAATAGATTTTCTTGCTGGCCACAAGCTTTTCCCCTATTGGATATTTCCGTGGAAACTATTGCCAAATGCTAGTGTTTCACTGGGTTTTGCATTTTGGTACATCCGCGATGATCACCACTGACAGAGGACATCAGTTTGGTTCTCATCTCTTTACCGAACTGACTCGTCTTCTCTGGTGTAAACACACCCGCACAACAGTGTATCACCCTGCAGCAAATGGCACAGTTGAACACTTTCACCGCCAACTTAAGGCAGCTATTAAAGCATATCCAGACTGTTCCAACTGGTTGGAATATCTTCTACTCATCCTCCTTGGTATTCAATCCATGGTTAAGGAGGGAGTTGGACAAACTCTGGTTGAATTGGTTTATAGTACATCACTTGTCTTATCTGGGCAGACAATCACCCCTGTTTCACCACAAGAGCTTCTGGATCCAACAAAATATGTTCATCACTTACGAACATCAATGTTGCATTAGCTGCCTGCAGACCCCAGACAACAGAACGTCATTTCACAAGCTTCAAAGGACATCAATACTTAGATGCATGCTTTCGTCAGAAATGTCGGTATCTCCTCTCAACTTCGTCCACCACATTTTGGACCCTACAAAGTAATCCACAAAGAACCAAAGTATTTCATTCTCGATATCAGAGAAAAATGAAATTCTGTCACTATCGATCGCTTAAAAAAGCATCCGTTGACCCGTATTTACCACCAGTTCCCACCGTTCCCCAAATGGACTCAACAACATCAACTTCACCCATCAGAAACACCTCAAATTCTGCACAAACCCCGGCATACCAAATTGGGATGGACAGTTTGATGGCCCACAAGATATGTTCAAGTCTTTGGGGTTTAGTCTTCAGATTCTCCAGCTAGCCGTCATATTAATTGAAATGTCCACATCAACAAATAAAAAAAAATTGTTTTTTCATGGTTGTGAACAATTGTCACACACATAACCCAAGTGACTTTACATCACTCACATACAAACTAAAAAACAACAAAAACATAATGTATATAAAAAAACAAACAAATATTTTTCTAAATAAACAAAAAATATTTTTTATCAACATCTTGTGGCTGTGTGGTAAGTAGCTTGCTTACCAACCACATGGTTCCGGGTTCATTCCCACTGCGTGGCATCTTGGGCAAGTGTCTTCTACTATAGCCTCGGGCCGACCAAAGCCTTGTGAATGAATTTGGTAGATGGAAACTGAAAGAAGCCTGTCGTATATATGTATATATATATATATATGTGTGTGTGTGTGTGTGTGTGTGTGTTTGTGTGTCTGTGTCTGCCCCCCCCCC
>NC_069009.1:8286359-8288897 GCF_001194135.2 Octopus bimaculoides
ACATCGCTTGACAACCGATGCTGGTGTGTTTACATCCCCGTAACTTAGCAGTTCGGCAAAAGAGAACGATAGAATAAGTACTAGACCTACAAAGAATAAGTCCTAGGGTCGATTTGCTTGACTAAAGGCGGTGCTCCAGCATGGCTGCAGTTAAATGACTGAAACAAGTAAAAGAGTAAAAGAGAGAGTATCTTAATTATTCTGATGATTTATGATTGACCTGATGTACACGAAGTGACTGAACATTCCCTCAACAAGTGACCTAAATAGGTACAAGCTACTCTTATAATGGTATATCCATCCTTTTAGCTAGAATGGCCAGTTAGCCAGCGATGAGCCAGCAGTGACCAGACAGCTAGCAAAATGAGCCCAGGACACAACAGTTAGGAGTTGCAGACCACAAAACAGACAAGAAAGAGAAACAACACAACACAATCAAATGATGAACACGCACACAGACACAAGATGTGTCTTGGTACTATCTTGTCCCATCAACAAGCAATTCAATTCACCATATAACTCAATATCCCATGATTTTATTATATATAATACTAGAGGTTAAGTTTACAATAGATACGACACCAACATTAATTTTCACCATCAATGTTCAAATATGGAACCTACAATCACTAATTTTGAAATACTTATTAATCAGGTTGTTCTTGTCCCTATAATTAAATTACATTGCATATACTATAAGCTATATGTTATGGTATGTGGTATGCTAGATGTAATTACTATCCCATGAAAACTCCTGCCTAGTTAGTCTGACTTCATCATGTTTTGGGGGATTCAAATATTTGTTCCTTTCTATGATGTTCTACCTACTAATCATATTATGTATATTTGTAAGTAAGTCTCCTAATTATATACCCACCAGAAACTATAAAATCATATATGTAATAGTACCTGTAACATTGCAACTTAAAAAATCTCTTTGGTCAAAATACCTCCAACTGCCCTCACTACTCCCATACCTACTACCTCCTCTTTTAGGCTTACCTTTATTTCTTCCTTACCTCAAATTTTAATACCCTGTCTCTTTAAATGTAAGTTATATATATTTCTTATCATTTTCTATAACTTCTTATTATTATCCATAAATTCTTATTACTTTGATATCCTTACCTATTAACCTCTTATCCCTTAAAATTGTTACTGTTCTTAAAACAGAGATTTTTCAGCTACTAGGTCTATGCAAGATAGCTATACTATATCCATATAAACATATATAAATATTTGTATATATGTGTATATATATGCATATATGTACATAACCTATTAACCTCTTATCCTTTATAAATTGTTATCTTTCTTGTTCATAAACAGATACTTTTTAGTTACTTATGTCTATGTGAGATGGTTATACTATATCCATATAAACTTATAAATATTTGCGTATGTGTGAACATAGATAAATATGTGTGTGTATCTGTACACATCTTTATTTTTTCTGATTTTTGGCTTATAATTAATATATAGATAGCATGTTTATCTTTCCAGTATTCCATAAGTAAATGCCCAGAGCAGTATTTATAGAAATTGCCTAATAAGTAAATAATTGATTACATGAATGAATATTAAACTGATTCTATGTAATCTTTCCTTTTTAATGTTGATAATTGATATATATACACACATTTCACCTATTTTGGTTATGATATCGTTTTTGATAATCTTTAATTTTATCTTTATACAACATAACAATATTGCTTATAAACAATCACCCATAGTACCCCATGATAAAATTTCCTCTATATTAACATCATAGGTTTTATTAGCATCTTGCCCCTTGAACTGGTAATTAACATCATGATTTAAGGTCTTCCCCTACCCAGCCTCCTTTATAGACAGTAACTTTATACCCAATTTACTACTCCTAATATCTTGACAATATTTATGACCATGAGCTGTCAACTCACTCTTGCCCTTTATTCCAAACAGACACAGTCCTCTAGTCTTAGATTTAGTAGCTGATAAAAGACAAATAAATTAGAAATGAACCACAATCCTTTACAAGCTATGACCCCAGTAAGCTTCATGCTTTTTTTGGAAGTGTAATATGTTCTTAGCTACAATAGTGACAACATGGATTTTCTGCCTCTTCTTGCTCTGTTAAAGTATTTGAGTAAAATTATATTAATGAGCCTGACTGATTTAAATTCTATTTATTTGTGCAGCTGAGGGTAACCCTGCATTTAAATCGATGTAATAATTTCATTGTTCAATTAAATGGAGCCACTTGAAACGGTCATACTGCATCACCTCTTGATATCCTGTTGCTTATTTTTGATTTTATTCGCCTTACTTTGAGTTGCATAGATATTACTGCACTGACTTGGTGCTTCAACTTAAGTACCTAATTCAAATGAATCTTAATTATTTATATATATATATATATATATATATACACACAAATAAGAGGAATGACCAGCAAAAGTGGACTCCTATATGCTAGAAATAGATGCTGAAATTTTACTGAGAACATATTCTTCGTGGTTAGATGATTCAGCATCTATTTCTAGCATATAGGAGTCC
>NC_069009.1:8289209-8290126 GCF_001194135.2 Octopus bimaculoides
TATATATATATATATATATATATATATCTGTAAAAATATGGCCGGATAACTGAAGAGATGTTGGCGTGGGTTCCCACCCAGGCATCCGAAACTCGGAATTTTTACAGATAAATTCCTCTATTTACATAATATCGAGGTCTCTTTCTTTTGTTGTCCTTTTTATCAATATATATATATATATATATATACATGCATGTATGTATCCAGTGATAATGGAAGTGACAAAGGAGTATATTTGGCTTATTTTGCTTTATGAATTCAAGGAATAATAATCCAGTATATCGGGATCAGACAATAAGCATAAGCCAGTGTCAACCGTGATTCCAGAAATTCCAAGCCAGAAACTACAGCTGAGGACACAAGCCTCGTCCTGGAAGATCTGCAGAACTCAATGAGGACGTCCTACAAACCCTGGTGGAACAAAATCCCATTGTAACTGTTGAGGAACTAGTAGAGAAGCTTGGATTTGGTCAGTCATCCATTCATCGATGCTTGTGTGCCATCGGAAAATGACCATCTTTGGTTTCAAGATGAAAAGTGTTCTGCCATCAGGATAATTCTCAGCTACATTCCAAAGGCTGAGCAATTTGAATGGGAAATGATGCCCTACCCACAATATTTGCTGGATATTGCCCCATCTGATTATCATTTATTCTGCAGTCTTCAAAATCATTTGGACGGAAAAAATACGAATTCTGTAGACAAGGTCAGAACAGAATTGGAGGAGTATTTTTCATCACGGACAAGTGAATTTTGGAAGAGGGGCCTTGCAAGTCTACAAGATAGATGGAAGAGCATTGTAGAAAATGAAGGAGAGTACATTTTAGATTAAAAAAGAACCTTGTTTATTTTGATTTTGAAAAACAAGAGAAGTATAAAAAAAACTGCATTATTTATGGGATGACACAATATATTAG
>NC_069009.1:8290351-8293522 GCF_001194135.2 Octopus bimaculoides
TATATCATTGGTAAAACATAAATCCCAAAAAGAAGCACACTCTAAGTTATAGAGCAGTATATCATATAGATAAAGTTACGCTGGTTTATGGGATTACCCTGGGTTTCACATCCATGTAGCACTTTGCTTTACAGCTTATCGTCAGATCCCAAACCTGTTGGTTTATGGCATCTCTAGCAAGTGGCCTCTCTAGAAAATGGAAGAGGAAAAAACTTCGTTACTCTGTCAACAACAGGGGATTGTCTCCCTTTGGCTGTCAGTCATAAATGCCCTTCTTAATACCCACTCTGTTTCTCACTCAGACTGCTACTATTTATAGACATTTGGTCAGGTCTATTTCCACATCCCCTCTTTTATTATTATTTTTTCTTTCAATTCAACACCTCTCCTTTTTGAAATTTTGCTTCCCTAGGGAGTTCAGTACCATTTCTGCATAGAAATTATTTCTAAATGTTCAGTCTGTTTTCATTTTCTGTTTCTGCTCCTTCCAGGCTCAATCTCTTTTGGTGCTGGCACATCAAACATGTCGTAAAACACTTCCATTGGAATTTCCTTCCTTTCTTCTGTATGTCTGGTTTTTCATTGATTTAAGCGTCGTTTATGCTCCCATTGTTGTCTTTTTTTTTTTAAATACATAGTTTCCAATTCTTTTAATCACTACACCATCCCACCAACTCTCTTTACCATTCTTGTATACTTTAAAATGAACTTTGTCTCTGGCATCAAAATGTTTAGTTGAATTTCTCTATCTGTTTTTACCTTTGGCAACAATTTGTCAAAGATCGATTTAATCTTTTGAATGAACATTAGCTCTGTAGGTGACTTGCCTCAACTGGTATTCGGATTGGACATTATTCTGTACATCCTTCTTAAGAATTTAGTTAGAGCTTCATCATTTCCTAACTCGTTCCTTGCTTTTTTCCATGCTTGCTTGAAAGTATCTATGAATTGTTCTGCTTTCCCCTTTGGCCTTGGGTGGGAAAGGGTAAACATGTGCTTGACTGCATGCACTTTGCAGAATTTCTTGAACTCATATCCTATAAATTGTGTCCCATTGTCCAATGCTATGGTGTTCAGAACATCGTATCAAGCAAAAAGTTCATGCAGGAACTTTATTGTTCCCTTCAAGGTAGCTTCACTGTACCTACATACTTCCAACCACTTGGTAAAGCTATCAACAATGATCAAGTAGGATGTGCCATTCACTAGTCCAGTGTTGTCTATATGTATGCTGAACCACAGGCTATTCATCTCAGTCCACGATTGGTATTTCACCAATGGTGGGAGACAGGTAGAGTGGGCATTAATCGCAGTGAAGTTGTAAGGTGTCATTTGGACAGTGTGTCGGAATATCATTGGTTCATGTATAGTTCATGGAGAGTTTGTTGGATTGTTATGTTGTTGTTACCTTGCTTCGTTATATGTTTTATTATTACTACATATGTATGTGTGTATATAGATAGATAGATAGATAGATAGATAGATAGATAGATAGATAAAGTTAAATAAGGCTGGTTTATGAGATTCCTCCGGGTTTCATGTCCATAAAGCACTTAGCTTTACAGCATATTGTCAGATCCCAAACTTGTTGGCTTATAGTCTCTCTACAAAATGGAGGAGGAAGGGACTTCATTACTCTGTCAACAGCAGGGGATTATCTTCCTTTGGCTGTCAATTATAAATGACCCTTTTATCGTGTGGGTTGCAGTAGGCCAGCAGGAATTTCCGGACATGCAAGGATGGTCTGAAGACCTCTGTTCTGGAGTTAAGGATGTTCCCTGAATCGAGGGAGTCCTTTAGTATCCTCGCCCATTCAGCTACACATAGTTTACAACACTTGGTCCCGTTTGTATTGGGGCCTGGATTTTCTAGGATTCTCCATGATATTATGTGTGGAATTCTGTTGTCCTTCAGCTGCCATACATGGCTGGCTAATGATGTAATGTATCTCCTTTCCGGTATCCTGAAGGAGGATCTGTGGTTGTAGTGGTGTTGCTTGAATGTGTTACTAGAGCATCCAATATATCTCTGTGTTCTGGTGTTGGTGTTGACACTGTTGTTACCACTGCTGGTGATACTGGTGCTGTTGGTGTTGGCATTGTTGAAGATGGCGATGGTGTTGGTGTTGCTACTACAGGCATTGGGAATGGTGCTGTTGTTGTTGCTATGGTCATCGTCATTGATGGAGTTGCTGTCCCTGATGTTATTGTTATCTTTAGCAATGGTTCTGCTTCTATTTCTGTTAGGGACACTCTCATTGCTGTTGTTGATGTTGTTATTGATGTCATCGTTGCCGATGCTGTTGCTGCTAATTCTATTTGTGTTTCTGCTGCTGCTAATATTGGTACTGTCGTCCTGCTACTGTGGTAGCCGTTGGGGAAGCTGCTGCTGTTAGGGTTGACCAGTACTTCAGCTTTATGGACGACTCCCTTGGTTTCACAGTGGCCTCCCACTGGGAAACTGTTGTAGTCCCAGCATGAGCATCTTGCCTCTGCTTGTGGCCTAGGGGTGCTAACTAGAATGCTCTTAATATTAGGGGCACAGCTAAATGGGACCTGAACACAGAGATACATCAGATGCTCCTGTAATACACTCAAGCAACGCCTCTCCAGCCAGAGAACCAGGTGGAATTTTTGTGAATTTGTATTCAACACAGATATTCATACAACTATGAAAAAAACAAAAAAGTTTTTGTGAGCGATCTAAGGGCTATTTAGCTGTTATTTTTAGCACATCTCACAACCATGTGGTAGCTTAGTTGTTTGTTTGTCACTCTGACATATTGATGTTTTTCAATATCTATCTCCCCATAAACACATTTAATGATCTATTGCTGGGATTTAAACAAAAAATTGGGACTGCCCATATTTTAAACTGTGATTTAAAAAAGATTCAAAAGATTTAAAATAAATAGTTTTTTTTTAATTTTGAAAAATTAAAAAAAAATTTTTTTCATAGTTGTATGAATTCCTTTTTGTAGAATTCAAATTCACAAAACGTTTCTGAAAATTCCAAAAAATTAAAAGGGGCTATGTGGGGTGCTTAAAGCAGAATTCTGCTGAGTGCCACTTCAGCAGGTTGTAAAGAATCTACAGAGAATATTTTATACTCTTTACTCTCTTTTACTCTTTTACTTGTTTCAGTCATTTGACTGCGGCCATGCTGGAGCAC
>NC_069009.1:8293656-8296311 GCF_001194135.2 Octopus bimaculoides
CACATATATATGACAGGCTTCTTTCAGTTTCCGTCTACCAAATCCACTCACAAGGCTTTGGTCAGCCTGAGGCTATAGTAGAAGACACTTGCCCAAGGTGTCACGCAGTGGGACTGAACCCGGAACCATGTGGTTGGTAAGCAAGCTACTTACCACACAGCCACTCCTGCGACTGTTGAGTTTTTTGATTTAGTTGAGTTTTGTTAATTTCCTATTGTGCCATTTTTCCATGATTCTCTTTCACTTGATCTAGATATTTAAAATTTTTGTTGAATTTCTGATCTTTGTGGTGTCTAAGAACTGATATTCATGTGAATGAGTTCTTTTTCAAATGCAATTCTGAAGAATTAAAATGGCATTTACTTTATCGCATGTTACTCCTTTTGCCCCATCTAAATTTGTCTTTTATAGACTCAAAGAGAAAGGAGATAATTTTCTGAAATAGTGTTCTGAATATGTTATAGTGTTGTTAAGGTCATTTGTTTAGCTGATGTAGTTTTTGTCTGGTAGGGAACATTCATAAAAATACTTTTTCTTTCCAAAGTGAAAAGTGCAGTAAATATTACTCATTCGCCCCACCACTCCTTAACAGGAAACTGGAAAAACAGACTTTTGGAATAGCTGTCATATGTTCTGAAATTTCCCTGTTTACATCAGGATTAACCCTTTCTCTCACGCATTGCAAAACAATGAAGAGAAGCGTTTTTAAACCGAAATTTTTTTTAATCCATGTCTTTTAAATGTCCCCCCCACACAAACACACACACACTCATTGTGCCTTTGGAACAGCAACAACCATGAAAATTATATACTTTTCTTTTCCCTAATTTTCTGTCATTTTATTATATTCTACATTGTGACTCGCATTAGATGAAAATATCTTACACCCTCGTCCCTCCTTCATTGTATTTTTCACAATCAAGGAAAAGTAAAACATTTCAAGTGGATGTATGAGAAAAAAATTTGAATTTTGAAAAGTGAATCTATAAAGCGAAATTTTCAGTCATTTATTTAAACTTTCTCTGCTAACACATCAAGTTCATTATATGCAATACATGAATTTTGGGATTATAATTGATTAATTTTCCAAGATTTCTACAGCTGAGTGAACTGGAGCAACATGAAATAAAGTGTCTTGCTCAAGAACACAACACACAGCTTGGTCTAAGATTTAAACTCACAACCTCATGACTGTGAGCCTGATGCTCTAACCACTGAGCCATGTGCCTTCACACACGTACACACACAAACATACACACGCACACACAAACATGTATTTTATATATATATATATATATATGGGAGAATATACAAATAATAACAACAGACGAGGACAGGTGGTGTAAATAACAAAAGTATATATTAGTATGACGCTCGGGAATACGGAAAGTCTTTGACATTTCGAGCTACGCTCTTCAACAGAAAGACAAGGAGAAAAACACGGAGAAAAAAAATTGAATAGTGTTCAGTCAACGGTCAATATATATATATACACATACACACACACACACATATACATACATATGTACATAATACACACACACACTAGGCAGAAAACTAATAAAAGAAATAGAAAGATTACACATATATGTGTATATATGTATGCATGTTTGAGAAGCCCTTTATATGAAACCTGGGTTTAGTAGACACAACAAATTTCCCTCAAATGACCCCTTATTTTCTTTTTAAGAATGTGACACACAGTGTGGTCCTGGGATTTCTGCAAATGAAATAAGATCAGATGGTCACAGTTAGAATGCCTTTGATCATAAAGATGCTGGGTCTGGGATGGCCTGTGGTTAAACAAATAACAATGAAATGCTTTGTTCTACTCATCACAACACCCACTGTCAAAATTATCCCCTGGATGAAGGCTTGCGAGTGAGAAGAAACCAACATTAATAAGAACAGAACAAAATAAATGACTGTTTTACTCACCAGAACGTTTTTATTGTTGTTTAACATGTAAGACACACCAGGGTTTTGATCAAATCACTCACATGGAAAGGCAACAACACAGAAAATTACTACATTTCCTCCGGGTGGGCAACAAGGAAACCTTGTAATAGTAGGTCATCATCAACATCGTTTAATGTCAGCCTTCAGGTGTCAAATAAACTTTCAACAGTCATATATAAATTTATATTATTTCCAGGGTTTATTTCTGTGACACCTTTCATCTAATAACTAAAATATGTTTTGTCAATACTATCAACATCCTATAACGCCCACTGCTTGATGTCTACCTATTTACATTGTGACACCTGCCTGTGTGACTTTTTTCACTTCCTGCTACATACACTTATTCATGGTATTTATTTCTCTGGATGTGTTGCATGTGTTATGACTAATACTTGTTGACTGCCACTTTCTTACTTGTTATCTATATATATAAAAATGAGAATGTGTGTCTGTCTGTCTGTCTGTCTGTCTGTGTGTTTCCCTAAAACTCGAGAACTACACAACCAATTTCATTCAAATTTTACACATGTCTTACTTAGGGTTCCGGTTGTGTTTTAGTCAAAAAAAATGTTTAACTTCTTGCAGAGTTCGAGCCCAGGGCAACATAATATCTCCTCCACTATTTAAGTATTAGGTGTTAAAAGTGAAACAAAAACACTCATGTCAAATACTTTCACTTTAAAAATGAAACTA
>NC_069009.1:8296852-8302064 GCF_001194135.2 Octopus bimaculoides
TGTAATTCAACGGTACAACAGTGTAAGACTATCCTTTCAGATATACTTACGTTGTGATTTCTGCAATGTGGTGCATAAATTGTCAAGTAAATGAGATTCATCTTTGCCTCCACTGATTCACTTGCAAAGTGATGAGTAAAATTATTTTGTTGCAGACCTACTTTGAGTCTTTTTATTACCACTGCGACACATATAGTCCCCAGTTGGTAACATTGATTTCAAGGCCTTCCCAGATGAGTGACTGGTTGTTCTAAGACATTTATTGATTGTAAATATTTTCTAAATACACTTCCTTCTTGTTTTTTCTTCCTTTTCTTTTGCTGTGTGATTAGGATTTAGCAGATGGAACCTGAAAGAACCTCATCATATCTTTTATCATTTTATCATTGACTTGTTTCAGTTATCAGATTTCAGCCATGCTGGGGCGCCACCATGAAGAATCTTTAATTGAATGTATAAACCCCAGTATTCCTTTTTTTATTAAAGCCTGGTACTTATACTATTGGTCCCTTTCGCTGAACTGCTCAGTTATAGGGACATAAACAAACTAACACCAGTTGTCATGCAGTGGTCAGGGACAAACATAGACATGAAACTCACATACATACACGTATGCATGCATATATACATACATACATGCATACATACATACATACATACATACATACATACATACATACATACATACATACAAATGTTAACATAAAGCTAAAGATCAGTGAAAAAGAGAACACCTATGCTGAACTATTAAGAAATCTGCAGTTACTCTACCCAGATTACAAGTTCAGGTTTATACCTGTAATTATTGAGGCACTGGGATACGTAACACACTGCTTAAATACCAATTTTGAGAAATTATGGTTCTCAAAACCAGAAAGGATAAAGCTAATTTGAAGACTACAGATCCAATCCATCACTGGAACTGTAAAAATCTGTAAAACTTTCCAGAAGTTTATCATTTAAATATATATGAGTATGTCTAGATATGCAACTATATGCATACATAAAACAACATACACAAATCTACACATGCACTGACTCCAAATACTTCACATAGACACACATACACACATAAATGCCTCGGTGACATTATTGAAATTCCAATGAAGGAGCCTTGGATCTAGGTTAGAAACTGGCTCTTTCGATATTGGCAAAAAATCTTGAAATAAAATCGAACAATGACATATATATATAAACACACACACACACACACACACACGTGTGTGTTTATGTATATATAAAAGACAAAAGAGGATTAAAAAATCCAAGCAGATATTAATAAAGCACTCAATTTTTAAAAAATGGGTTAACTATATCCAACAATCAGACACCAATAAATGTAAGTAGAATACATAACCAAGGTAATTTGTGATATATATTACAAGTAGACCCAAATATCATTTAGAAAAATTCTGAGAAATTCAGAGTATTTGACAACAAAAATAGGTATAGAGAAAATCACATCTTTATTGTAGAATTCGCCTCATAAAGCAGACAATTGTTTCTGTTATCACCAAATTTAATATTTCCAAAAATACATAAACGAGGAGGTACCCAAAAGTAACAGGAAACGTTCTCTGTGGAGCAAGCCCAGAGTAATTCAGGCTTCTGCTGCTAGAAGCCACTTGGTGCAACTCTCAGGCATGAGTCTGCCAACTGGTGTCATTGAATGGAGTCGTAGTGCCATGTGGTGCGTCTTTGTTTTGCAGTGCCTCTCCCCTGTTCGTCGATTTTTGTGATGGCTGTAACGAAAACAAATGCACTTCCATGAAATTCTGTTTTCTGCTGGGGAAATGGCAGCCAAAATAGTCATGCTTCAAACAGCTTACAAGGACGCTGCCATGAGCAAAACACATGTTTACAAATGGTTTTCACACTTTAGGAGTGACCACTTGTCACTTGAAAATCAACCTTTATTCAGGTTGTTGACAACCTTGAAAATCAACCTTTATTCAGGAGGTTTATTCAACCTTTATTCAGGAGGTTTATTCAACCTTTATTCAGGAGGTTTATTCAACCTTTATTCAGGAGGTTTATTCAACCTTTATTCAGGAGGTTTATTCAGCCTTTATTCAGGAGGTTTATTCAACCTTTATTCAGGAGGTTTATTCAACCTTTATTCAGGAGGTTTATTCAACCTTTATTCAGGAGGTTTATTCAACCTCCTGAAAGAATGAAAACATCACAAAAGTTCATGAACTAACCTTGGAGGACTGTCACTGAACAATTGACAAACTTGTTGATATTGTGTGTCCTGGAGCTCCTGCCAACAAATTTTGAGTGAGGAATTGAAAATGAAAAGAGTTACAGTTTAAGTAATATACACTCCATATAAAGCATTCATCAAGGAAGTAAGATAGAGATGTCCATTGGGATAGCATGGTTATATTTGAATCAGGATATGACTTGACAGATATAAGAAATATAAGATATGGTGTATATTTAAAGAAGTTGTTTTTAAGAAAAAAAGAAATTATTGTGCGAGAATAGAAAATAAAAACTAGTTAAAATAGTTTTTATTAGGCTACTTAAATGCAAACGAAAAGAACGGAGTTATTAGAGAATAGCTCTATATAATGGAAAAAAATTATTCAAGTGTAAAAACTTGTATTCATTTGTGTGAATTAAATATAAGATAAACAGATAAAAATAGAAGTATAGTTGTTAATATTACAGAATTAAAATAGTAAATACTTACTGTGGCTAAAAATATTGAAAAAAAACTGTTCCAGGAGAATGAAAATGAAAATGTAAAGTATTCAAAAAGCTAACAAATTAACAATGTAGGAGAGATAAAGCTGAGACAAAGTCGTTAGAATCCTTTTTAAAAAAAAGTTATAATTATCAGTATTTATTAGTTGACTATGTTTTTGTATAAATAATAAGAATGGAATATGAGTTGAGAATCTAGTTTTGCATAAAGGAAGTGGGAAGTCTATAGTAATATTATATAAATAAAAATTGTCTAACTGATATAATTGTGAATGTAAGAAAAAAAATTCTTTTTTATATTTATGGAGTAAAGGGTGCAAAAAGATAAATAAAAAACGATATCTATAAGTGCATACATTTTGTAGAAGAGTAAGGCACCAATAATAATTATTATCATATATGTGTAAGCATATATCAGCTGTAAGATGTAATTAAACATCAGGAAGGTTGGGAAGTAACTTTAAACGATAATAAAATTAGAATAGTTAAGAGAGGTGTGTCTTAAAATATATATTATACAAATGGAATAGATTACCAAGAAAAAACAAAAAAGAAAGGAAGAAATAAAGAAAATTGGACACCGAGAAATATTATAAGTGTTTGTATCTATGAGTTGTGATTAAGCATCAAACAGATTGTCAATCGGCAATTAAGATTAAATAATAATAATAATTGGAAGAGGTAAGAGAGGGATATATATAAGTACATATTATGCAAAACAAAAAAGTGCAGAAAAGGAAGGTATATATATATATATATATATATATATATATATATATATATATCAGGGAAGATCTAGAAATATAATTGAGAGAAAAAGGAGGTTTATAGAAATTTGGAAGAGATGTTAGATCAATATACGGTGGGTCATGTATTTATAAGAGGGGATGGACAAACAATAAATATATCCATATAGCATAAGATGAAATGATGTGCAGAGTATTATAAAAAAATAATAATCTAATATGATAGAGAAGGTTAGTATATAGAGAGAGGTATTATAACAAAAGACTTTTATTAGAAAGAGAAGGAACAAAGATAATAAGAGTTAAGGTAAGGGGGAGAAGAATATCATTTAAGAATAATAAAAAGGTATTTTGACATATGTTTACAAGAAAATACTTTTTCATCTCTAGAATTGACAAGGAAACCATTCATTTTCATTATTTTATAACTCTCTTCCAGGCATAGTTTATAGATTTTGTTATTATGTCTACAAGATGGGGCTAAAGATAGTATTTTCCAAGAAACTAAGTAATCTATATTGCTTCTTTTGAGTAGCCAAACTTTTTTGGATAGACTTATGCTATTCTCTTTTCTAGGGTCATTAAAGGATGATTTATGATTATTAATTATTAATTTAAAGAATTCTTTGCTCAACTGATGTATATATATTTAGAGAGATTATGGGTAATAATTGTTGCTTGGTATACTACTGCTTTCAATTTACAATTTCCATCTACTTCACAAGTATTGGGGTTTTTACAATTACAATTTGAATTATTAGTTGGTACTATATTATTATGTCTATATGTATTAGGAGTAATTGTGTATATATATATGTATTAGGAGTAAATGTATATATATATGTATATATGTATTAGGAGTAAATGTGTGTGTGTGTATATATATATAAAGGTTATGAAGGGTATTGGAGTCAACCAAACCCTAAAGATACAGGCAATACCGAGTAAGTGCTGTATACCGACTAGTTATGCCCCTGTCGTAGCAACATGAGTGGGGAATATAACATAGGTCGTGTATTAGCGTGTGTATGTATAAAGAGAGAAAAATATAAAGAGACCAATGGCAAAGTTAGAATTATATTTTATGTATAAAGTCTTACGGGTGTTTCAGGGAAAATCCAATGTATCCCTTCATCGGAGACGGTAATAGTAGAGGAATGGATTATTACCTCTATAAGAGGAGATTTGTAGTAAGAAGTGAGAGCGATGCTCTGAAAAAAGAACAAAGAAGAAACAGTACTTAGAGTGTAGCTTCATTCCAGCAGTAAACATCCATGTAAAGAATCCTTGTGGGTATTTTCCGGAGATAATTGTAGTAGCAAAGGTGGATATGTATCATATCATATCCAGTGTACTCTGTGCATTGTTTACTCAAAGGATAGTCGATTCGGACTATCCTTTGAGTAAACAATGCACAGAGTACTCCGGACACGATATGATATATATCCACCTTTGCTACTACAATTATCTCTGGAAAATACCCACAAGGATTCTTTACATGGATGTTTATTGCTGGAATGAAGCTACACTCCAAGTATTGTCTCTTCTTTGTTCTTTCTTCAGAGCATCGCTCTCACTTCTTACTACAAATCTCCTCTTATAGAGGTAATAATCTATTCTTCCACTATTACCGTCTCTGATGAAGGGATACATTGGATTTTCCCTGAAACACCGTAAGACTTTATACATAAAATATAATTCTAGCTTTGCCATTGGTCTCTTTATCTTTTTCTCTCTTTATACATACATATATA
>NC_069009.1:8302074-8303177 GCF_001194135.2 Octopus bimaculoides
CAAGTAACATAAAGAACGACCCTTCATCAGTTGTTGGTTGTCCATCTACTTCTCATTTCGAGCATTGAACAACAATATGAGACTTTGAAGGCAGTTGCTCCCAAAAAAGCCAAAATAAAATTTGGGAATTTGTGAAGGGTCAAAATGAGTATGTATTTACCTTTTGAGGAATCACTGTAAAACAGCCTTATTTACACAGAGCCTCAGCAGCTCTCTCCACCTGTCTCTGCACATTCAGGGTAAATTGAGGTAAGACAGCTGTTTTCATGAAAGACCCAGATGACTGAATGACAGGTGTAGGTCATAGCATATAGCCAAAGCCACAAGCAGTGCTCTATGACAGTATGTAACTTCAGGATTTTCTGTCTGGGTTTTCTCCCATAGGCTTTTCCCACCCAAAGAATAACCCACAAGAAATCTGAGACAGGTATTGGCATTGGATTTTCTGACTGGGTTTCAGGTAGTACTGGATTTCAGGTTACTAGTAGCAGATTCTAAGACCTGACAATATATATATATATTCTTTCATTCTTGTACTTCTTTCAGTCATTAGACTGTGGCCATGCTGGGACAGCACCATGAATTTTTAGTTGAATAGATGAACCCTAGTACTGATATTTTAAAGCCTAGTAGACTCTGACAGAATAAGATTCTATCAGAGTCTTTTGCCAAACCACTAAGTTACAGGGATGAAAATACACCGACAACAATTGTCGAGCTGTGGGGTTGGGAGGGGCAACAAACACAGACACAAAGATACACACACACACACACACACACACACACACACACACATATACAATGGGCTTCTTTCAGTTTCCGTCTACCAAATCCACTCACACAGCTTTGGTTGGCCTCAGGCTGTAGTAGAAGACATTTACCCAAGGCACCATGCAGTGGGACTGAACCCAGAGCCATGTTGTTGGAAAGCAAGCTTCTTACCACACAGCTACAACTACAAGGATGGAAGTTAACAAGTTTCAATAGTAGATCACATACATTTCTGCATCCCACATCAGCTTTAAGTTGCAAGGTTCATATTTATATAGTATTATGTAAAATTACTCTTATATATATATATATATATATATATATATATATAT
>NC_069009.1:8303931-8306638 GCF_001194135.2 Octopus bimaculoides
TTTATCCCCACACCCCCACACTTTTGCTACTTGTTTATGAATTTTTGTCACCTTAAAATTACATTTTGGTAATTTCCTATTTAACTTTCATAAAATCGAATTTGTTTCAATTTCATTTCCACTCAATTAATGCCTTGCTGCTCCTTGTTTTATTGTGAATCCCAATGAAATGCTTACAGATCAGTAGATAACAAAATTCAGCATTTTTAAATGAAGTAAATGATGATTGACTACTTATAGGTGATTCTGAACCATTTTTTAATGCTGATTTCAAATATGTTTTTAATTTTTGCCTGTCCTGTACAGATTTTTCACAAATGGCTGCCAAATATATGATGATTTTTCTTGTCATTTTGTGGCAGACTTTTAGATAGAAGTATGATGAAATTAAGAACAAATGACTAGAACAATAACAAAAAAGATATGAACAATGTATATAGTCTTACATGCTGACTAAATATATATTTTTAATGCACTTACCATGGCTTTAAAGTAATTTTACTCCTTTTCAAACTTTCTTTTTTTCCTTTTTTGATTTTCTTTCAACTTTTTGTAGTTGCTTGCAGTCAGGGTCCACCAGTAATCCACCATCATGTTTATGTTCCAGCTGCCCTGGTATCTCCTCTCCATTTTTTTTTATGTTCTGGTGAAATCTCTCACCATGCTCTTCACCCAGATTGCCAAAATTCTCCAAGAAATAGTCAAGGTGTGGGTGAAAACAATGCATTTTAACACTCATATTGCACCCAAGTTTTTTGAAGTTTTGAAACATGGTATCAACTATGTCTTTGTAATTTGAACACTTATTGTTTCCCAAAAAATTCTCAACAACACACTTGAAGCTCACTCATGCCTGATTTTGAGATTCATGCATGGATTTCTCATAATCTGGGTCTTTCATTAGTTTACAAATGTCAGGACCAACAAATATTCCTACTTTAATTTTCTCACTTGTGGAGGCACAATGGACCAGTGATTAGGGCAGCGGACTCGCGGTCATAGGATCGCAGTTCTATTCCCAGACCGGGCGTTGTGAGTGTTTATTGAGCGAAAACACCTAAAGCTCCACTAGGCTCCGGCAGGGGATGGTGGCGACCCCTGCTGTACTCTTTCACCACAACTTTCTCTCACTCTTTCTTCCTGTTTCTGTTGTACCTGTAATTCAAAGGGTCAGCCTTGTCACACTGTGTCACACTGAATATCCCCAAGAACTATGTTAAGGGTACACATGTCTGTGGAGTGCTCAGCCACTTGCACGTTAATTTCACGAGCAGGCTGTTCCGTTGATCGAATCAACTGGAACCCTCGACGTCGTAAGCGACAGAGTGCCGACAACAACAATTTTCTCACTGGCTATATTTGGGAATTTTTTTGTGAGATACTGCAAACATGGTCCATCTACAGGCAAAGATTTAACAAATTGTTTCATCAAACCCAGTTTGATGGGCTAAGGTAGTAGCAGTACTTTTGTAGGTTCAATCAAGGGCTTGTGCAGGATATTTTTGGATCCAGTGAACAACAACAATAATAATAATAATAATGATGACGATGATGATGATAATGGTGAAATTAAGAATAAAAACGAGCAAGGTACCGACAGCAAAGATGAAGCTGAAGTCAAGAAAAATATTCCAACAGAGAGCAAGGTCCAAGTACTCGACGTAAACACTCGGTTTTTCTTGGAACAAATAAGGGCAGCAGAGATACTCCACGGAGTGCCACTCAAGTCTGAGTATGAACTCATTCCTTTTAATCGTTTTTCAGCCACTCGAATCTTCCTCGTAGAACCTGGTCTTGGCAAAAGGGTCGTCGAGAAACCAATTGGCTTCAAGAAGAAAGACCTCAGTGAGGTGATTCAGTTCTCAGTTGACCAACTGAATGAAAACCGCAAAGGGATGGGCCAATATGGCGCCGAGAACTTTGCCGAGGGCATTTACCGTACCGATCCAACAAGTGGTTCACACTACGAGCTTTACTTCCACGACATTGACCGACCTGGCATGAAAAACTACTACTCAAAGCTCTCCGTGATCCGGCCTTTCGGCCCCATGCAGTTGATCACGAAAAACTGGGTGAATACGAAAATGGATCAACTTAATCCTTCCGCTCTCCGGACGGACAGCGACCTTCCGCCTGTTCCTCGACCGTTTTGTGCGCACTTGCGTTCTGCAGGACAAACGAGTGTTTCTCACAGTTGTGTACTTTGGCAAGGAGGGACTTTCCACGGTCAAGGACATGCTGTCAGGGATGGCCCACACTTACAAGGTTAAATATATCAAGCTGATCAGCCTGAAGGAGAAGTTCTCGCGTGGCCAAGGGCTTCAGGTTGGTGCCCTCAACTGGCGCAACAGCAATGTACTCATGTTTTTCTGCGATGTCGACATTGTGTTCGGTGTGAACTTCTTGGAGCGATGTCGACTGAACGCAACTCCAGACAAACGTGTTTACTACCCTATTGTTTTCAGCCTGTATAACCCCAACGTCGCCTATTCCCTCCACGACATGCTCATACCCCCGGAGAAGGACCAATTGGTGATATCGAGGGACACAGGGTTCTGGAGGGATTTCGGTTATGGAATGACGTGTCAGTACAAGTCAGACTTCCTCACCATCCGTGGATTCGACGAGCAGATCACCGGCTGGGTCGGCGAGGACGTGCTGCTCTACCAGAAGTACGTGCGCAGCAAGTTCCTGGTGATAAGGGCAA